>NC_054054.1:116273990-116429568 GCF_017639655.2 Falco naumanni
GCCGGGCACCGCACGCTCGCCTGGCTTCAAAATGGTGCCACCGACAAGGCGAGCATCCTCCTTCCCGCATCCCCTGGGAGCGCGGGGGCCGTGCCGGGCTCCATGCAGCGCCCGACTGGGGAGCGGCAACAGCGGCCGCGGGGCTGGGAGCCACTAAACCCCTAATCCTCTTAGGGGCTCGCTGTGACGCCGGCTTGTGACGGGCAGCTGGGAGGCTCCATCAGTATCCTGGCATGTCTGCTGCCTGCGGAGCTGCCTGCGCTGCCAGGCTTCTCGGGCTGGGTTTAATGTGGGGGTACATGGGCATCTCTGTGCTCAGCACTGGGGTCTCTACAGGGTTCATCCTCTTCCTCAGCCTGGCTGTGCTGGTCCCTATCTCGAGTGCGAGCCCATGTTTTATCTCTCTTCCCCACTGCAGAGCCCTGAGCAGCCCTCTCCAGACAGCGGGAAATAGGGAACGATGGATGGAAATAGGGAATGATGGATGGAAATAGGGAATGATGGATGGAAATAGAGAATAATAGATGGAAGTAGGGCATAATTAGTGGAAATAAGGAATAATAAAAAGAAAGAGGGAATAATAAATGGAAATAGGGAATAATAATGGAAACCTGGTGTTTTGTCTCCCCTGGGAGCGGCTTGCCAGGGTACATGTGCCATAACCCTCCAGGGTCTGAGGGGTGTCCCCTCCTGCTCATCATCAAACCCCAGTGGGCCACCATCACCCTGCAGTGCCAGACCCCCGAGTCCAGGGCTGGGGACCACCGGGCGGGATGCTGTCCCAGAGCTGGGGTCTGAGGCTGGCCCACGGGGGAAAGTGGGGGTGTTGGAGACAGTTTGCATGGTGGTGGTGGTGGCATCCAGCTGGTGTCACTCCTCCCAGCAGCACCTGGCCCAAGTGATCCGACTGCCTGCCGGGGTGGCTGCGCTCCTGGGGTGCTGGGCCAGGGCAGTGTCCCACAGGACCAGGGGACAGTGGGGACATCTCCTCAGCCACCCTGCGGGGGGTGCAGGGGGAGGTGCAGGGCAGGGTGGCTTTTCCTGCTTTTGGTGGTGTGGCTTCCTTGGAAAGAGGCAGCCAGCAGCTGCCAGGAGTGCCCTGGCGGGGGATGGGCAGGGAGCGGGCAGGGGACAGGCAGGAGCAGCCCTTGTCCCTGTGAGGTGGCTGCAGCTGGCACTGGTGTGGCCGTCAGCAGCCAAGGGACAGGGCTCACCTGGAGCAGGCGGGGGTGGGTCAGGGTCAGGGTCAAGGTTAGTGTCAAGGTCTGGATAAGGGTCAGGGTCAAGGTGAGGCTCAGGGTCAGGGTGAGATGAGGGTGCTGAGTGCGTTTCCTTACCTTTCCAAATCGGGTCTGCAGCTCCATTTCCCAGGCGCTGCCACATTCCTCTGCTGCTCCCCTTGCGATGCTGCGGGTGAGCGGGGACCTCCTGGGTGCCCAGGGAGAGCAGCAGCACCCACAGGCACTGAGGGGCCAGCTGGAGCACGGCACACTCTGCTGTGCCCTCAGCACGCTGTTTTTTGGGTTTTTTAAAAAAATTATTTTATTTAGGTCATCTCAGTAGATAGAAAGAACTGGGGATGCTCATCCCAGCGCAGCCCCACGCTCGGTACCTGACCTTTGGGAGAATTACTGCATCCAGTCTGTAAGGGGGCATAATATGTATCTCCATGGGGTGGAAAAAGGGAAGAGAAATCAATAAGTGGCTGTAAAACATTCTGAAGATGCTTTCTGCAAAGCACTTGTATTTTTATTTATTTATCCATTTCATTGGTGGCTGTGCCGGTAGGACCTTGCGCCCTCACTTCGAGGTTGTGGGACGACGGGCACGAGTGTGCCGCAGCACTCACTCCAGCAGCTGAAACAGCCCCGTGAATTTTCCAGAATTGGCTCGATACGGGTTCTCTTCCATCAGGAATAAAGCGGGCGCTTGCAGCCATGTGCAGAATGGCCTGACTGAGTCCCCAGATGGCACATGGGCGATGGGAGGACACCGGGGAGGACAGTGTTAGCTTGGGGGATTGGTTTTTTTCCTCCTGGTCCTTTCTGAGCATCCCAAGATGTGTCCCCCATCCCAGGGGACAGTGGTGGCATTTAGGGCTGGATGTCACTTTGGTGGCTCTCAGGGCAGGTGCTTTCCAAGCACCAGGCTGTCTGCACGTAAATATAAAGCCTTTAAACACCGAGGTTTTATTCTTTGCACAGCAAGAATATTCTGCAAGAAACAAGGACATTTTATTCGGCTTGTATGAAATAAGGACAGAGGGAATAAAAGCACCACCTGGGATTTTTCCAATGGGATTTACAGGAAGGAACAACATGCTTTAAATAGCTGGGTTCTATGTCTGCGCTTTGGGGTGCCAGTGGCTCACTGTCGGCAGACACCCCCAGGCTCTTTTGGCTTTGCCAAGTGATGCCGCGCCCCTCGGATGGTGCCAGCAGCATCCCCGCAGCCCTGGGGATATTTTTATCCTCCTCGCAAGGCGGCAGCGCTGACAAACTGAAATATTCATGTCGTGGGCTGAAGGTTTCGTCCCCGCGGCCAGCAGCGTCAGGGCCCTGTGCTTTGCAGGGGTTTCTCCACGATTTTCTAATCAGGACCAAAAGCATGGTCAGGGTGCGACCCCGGGGGGGTTCTTTGCCGGGGATGTGCTGGTAGCAAGGAGCAAAGGGCCCCATGCACCCCGTACCGAAGGGATGCTGATGCAGAGAGCTTGCAGCTGGGAAATGGGCAGGAGATGAAGAAAAAAGGATTTTCTGCCTTTAAAACTGTCCCCCATTTTGCTTTGATTCCTTTGATTTCCCAGCAGTGGGCAGAAGGATGGAGGAAAGCTGGACCAGCCTTCCCTGCCTGTTTCATCCCACTTTTCCAGCCTGGCTCGGCCGAAAGTGGGCGAGCTGCCAGGGGCTGAGCCCTGGCACCGGGCCAGCTGGGTGGGCATCGCTGCCCTTAGCCGTAGGTCTGGGACACGGGGACCGTCACTCTGCATCACCCGCCGGGGCAGGATGAGCCCAGGATGCGCTGGAGGAGGCGCTGGTGGGTCCGTCTCACGGCGTCTCGCTGGATGTTGCAGCTCAGAGTCGGCTCCCTGGGGGATTTGAGCAGCGATTTGAGGATATAAATATTTGATGTTTCATTTCTTGTCTGCTAAAAAGGCACGAGGAAAAATCCGCAGCTCCATTTGGCCTTGGCTGGATCCTGGTTATGAGCCATTGGGCTGTGTGTCCCGGGGGATGCGGTGGCAAGGAGAGCTCAGACAGCGGCAGAAGCTGGGGACGGCGCAGTCCTTGGACCAGCATCCAGCCTGGACTGCGATGCCCAGCGCTCCCAGGGGTTGCATGGACAAGACCTGAGGGTCTTTCTCCTCCCTCCGGCACATGCGACAGATGCTCAGCACCTTATCCAAGTTGCACAGCTGAACCTCACCTGACCAACTTCACCTCTGAGCTTTGGAGTCTTGAGGACCTTGAATTTTCCGGCGGATACTAGCCCCCAGGCATGTGCAGCGGCACCGGAGGGAGATGCGGCAGGACCAGGACCGGGATGGAGCCAGGCACCACCCCTGAGCCCACGAGGGATGGCAGGGCAGACCCATCGTGGGAGTTAGCGCTTCAAGCACGGGATGGCCTTGGCTGGGTTTTTGTGCCTCCCTCTGCCTGTGCTCGACCATGAAGCTATTTTTAGGCTGGAGCAAACAGAAATCAGGGGAACCGGCTGGCATCAGTAATTAATAGCAATGAAATATTTACAGGCATATTGTAGCGAGAGGGTGGCAAGGAACAGGGGTGGAAGGGGTATTTGTGGCAGGAGGTGTAGGCAAGGGGGTCTGCAGGCATCGTGGACATGCTCTGCCATGGAGACGCATCCTCACTCCTGCCCATCCCCATGCTGGGTGAAGTGCCGCCGCCAGCCAGACGTGATGGTTTTCCCGTTCAGAGAGAAAACTGCTGCGAAATCCCTGTCATGCTTTGCATTTTGCTTGCTCAGGGTCATATCTGAGGCTGGGGGCTCCTTGTCTTGGGGGTTTGAGCATCAGAGGGGGACAGTGGTGGGAACGCGAGGCAGGCACTGGTGATGGACAGTCCAGCCAGATGGAGATGTCTGGCATCAGGAGATGCTCCAGGCAAGCACTGGCTTTGCTGTAGCTCCCCAGGTCAAGACATTGGAAGCTCATGTAGTATTTATCTGGAAATGAACCTAATTTGCTTGATCAGTGTTGATTTCTGCTGGCAGCAATTAGTTTTTGCAGAAGCTAATGCCGGACTGAATTGTAGCTGCATCCCCTGCTCGTTTGCATTTAACTCTCCATATTAATTGCCCCTTTTCTCCCAGCTGTTTGTTGGGACACGGGTGTCTGGGTGCTGACTGAGGCTGAGGATTGCCTGGATTTGTGCTGAGAAAAACAGCTCCAGGCTGGAAATCCAGAGGGGAAGGGGAGGAGCAGGCTTTTATTTGCCTAAAGCAAAGATGAAAGAAAGTGTTGAAAGCTGGTGATGCTGTCTGCCTCTCCAAGGCATGCTCCTGAGGATGTGTGTAACTCATAAGGTGTGAAGTTTTGGGGGACTAGGGACCAGCCAGGGCAATTGTGGGGGTCCCTGCACCCCTCTCTTCGGTGCTTTTGTTTGCTAAGGCCACTTTGTATGAGCAAAACCCACTGTCTCCAGTTCCCCGGGGCAGGTTTTGTCCCAGCACAGGAGCCCTGGCTGCACCCACCTTGCAGGACATGGGGATGGAAATACCCATGTGAAGAGAATCAGCCCAAAGCTGATACTGGCTTAAACTGGTGCACAGAGCTGTTTTGCTGGTGCCACCAGTTGCCTGCTCTGACAGTTGGGCCATGGGATGCTCCAGCCACCAGACCGCCCCTTCCAGGGCTCTGCTGCACGTCAGACCCTTGAGCATTGTCCATGGGTTGGGGCTATGGGGTAAACACAGACAGGCCCCAAACCCCACCAGGATGTAAGGAAGGGGGGGCTGAGGTAGCTCCCCCAGGACATGGGAGCCTGTGTCCTTATGCCCCCCTGCCAAGGGAGCTCTGGCACCCCCAGGAATTCCTTCGGGAGTGATGATGATTTGGGAAGGAGATGGGTTTGTGCAGGCAGGAGCTCAGCTGCCTCCCACGCGCAGCTGGAGCAGCACAGGCAGGTCCAGGGGTCCCCTGGGCTTGGGGCAGCCATCCCTGCCATGGCACAGGCTGAATCCAGGGGTCTGTGCGACCCCTTGGGCAGCTTCATCCCTGCTCGGCTCTGGCTGCTTGTACAGAGCCAGCAACAGGGCAAGGAGGAGACTGGGGGTGCCAGGAAGGGCTGGGGGTGCTGGGGGATGCATTGGGGGTGCAGTGGAGGGGCTGCAGGGTGTCAAGAGGTGCTGGGGGATGCTGGGGATGAGCTGGGAGGATGCCAGGAGAGGCTGATGGATGCTGGGGATTGCCTGGGAGGTGCTGGGAAGGAACTGAGGAGTGCTGGGGATGGATTGAAGGGGTGCTGGGGATGGACTGGGGTTGCCTGGAGGGGCTGGGGATGCCAAGAGGAGCTGGGGGATTCCTTGGATGGGAGCAAGATGCCAGACTGGAACAGTGGGAGCATCTCTGCTGGAGCCAGACACATTTCCCAGCATCGGTCACATCCAGACTGGTTCCTCTTAACACTGTTAATGGGTTGCTGTCGTGCTGTGGTTTTGGAAACACCTTTGGGGTTTGGGCTCCGAAGTCCCATGTGGTCTGAATTAAGTGCTTGAGAGCAAACCAGGACCTGGGGCTCCTGAATCCCAGGGGATTCCAGTGAGCAGTTCTTCCCAGGGATGGGAAGCCAAGGTGAGAGAGCTGGGGGGTGGCACAGGGACCCACACCTGTCCTTAAGTGGGATGCTGACTGGATATGGTATGGGGAGGGAGAAGAAAGCACAAACCCCAAAGGTTTGTTGAAGAGGAAGGGCTGAGCAGAGATGTGCAGGGCTGAGCGCCCTGAAGATGCTTTGCGAAGATGCTCGGGGAGATGCTGCCATCCCACCCCTAGAAAAAGCAGCAGGATATTTCTTGATCCCCGCTGGGTGCCCTGGGGAAATCCCTAGGTACCAGGGAGATGGCACTGGGGTCTCCTTGAGCATCTCTGAGTATCAGCAAGGGCTTAGCACCCAAAAAATCCCCCCCAGGCAGGATGGAGCCCAGGTTGTGCAGGAGAGTCTCCATCTCCCTGGCTGCTCCCTGGCACGGCATGTGTTTTGCCACCAAGCATTGCTTGCTGCAGGTTCACAGGATGGCTCATAAGACTGTATAAGCTCCTGTAAAATCATATTAACTTTAGGCTGAGACTCCAGAAACATAACGGATATAATGGGATTTTTCCTGGTGGCATTAGCAGCATGGAGCTGTAATGCAATGCAATGTCAGTGGAGTACGATGATGTTGGGTTTTAGTCTTTACAAGTAAAATGGCCATGTGAAGCGGCTTAGGCTGGGCTTTCTGTGAGTTTGGAGGTGCTGCTTGGTTTTTGCACTCCTGAATATGATTTGCAGGTTCTGGAATGCTGCTGGTGGGAGCAAGTACAGAGGCAAGGGGAATTATTTGTATTTTTTTGGTGCATTCTGGAAAATTAATAGGAAGCCTTAGGTGGGATGGCAGGACGTCAGCAGAGCCACATTGTCAGCAGGACTGTGCATATGTACAGGAGCAGGATCTGTCCCACTTGCAGCTGCTGAACCTTATTTCGATGGTGCTGCAGCCGGGTTGCTGCCTCGGTACATCTGCAGTGCCGGACTCTCCCATGGGAGCTACTTGCCATGGCTGCTGGTGACATCACCCATAGGGTCCCGGTGCCCTGAGGCAGGAGAGTTGCCCACTGTGCTTTGGCTTTGCAAAAACATCCCGTGGCAGCTTCTGGGGCCATGCTCCACCCCATTCTGCAAGACAGGGTGCGGGAGCAGGGTGATGCCTGGCTCTGGGTGCAGGTGCTCAGCGCTGACAGGACATGGTGCCCAGCTCCTGCTGCCACAAGCAACGCCACTCTGCTGCAGCTCTACCACGTCTGTGCCACCACTGGTGGCTGCAGTGTGTCCCTGGGGCCATGCAGAGACCCCCATCCCCATCACAAGCAGGAGGGGAGGATGAAGCATCCCAGCTCCCAAAGATGCCAAAACCAGATGGGGAACCTCATGCTCTAGCAGCGTGCCCATTGCTCTGCCATGTCTCCGGGCAGCTGTCGAGGGGCTCCAACAGCCTCTTTGCTTAATCCTGTCTACAAAACCCAGTGAATCTTTCCCTGACCCCCTCCTTTTTAAAACCAAATCTATTGCTGGCAGGGTCCCCAACCTGCTTAAGCATCCTGGGATGTGGCAGGGCTGGCACAGGTGTGCTGGGGCTGTGGGATGCTCTCCATTAAAGCCACTGAGGTTTCTTACACTGAGTATATGCTGAAAAGCAGAACAAAGCCAGATTTTTGTTCTCCTGTTTGAAATGTCATTTTTCTACTTCCCCCAAATGCACATCAGAGTGTAGCACATGTGGGTTTCTGGCTGCTGGGCCATGGGGTGTGCAAAACCCATCCATCGGCTCAGGTGGAAAGAGGAGAAAATGTGCTAAACCCATCACTTTTTGGGGAGCATTTTTCCAAAGGTGCAATGAGAGGAGAGACTTATTTATGCCTTAAAGTTGTGAATGATTTCCGAGTGCAGAGTGAGCAGCCAGGATGTGTGCCGGTGGTGCCTGCACGTGGGTGTGCGATGCTCGCCTGCATCCCTGCCACCTCCTTCTTCAGGATGCTAAATACATCCTGAACTGGGCTGAGGAAGCAGGGATGGTTGTTTGTCTGTGCTGGTGGGTATTTGCTCTTTTCTTCACTATTTGTGTTAAGTCTGTAGCATTTCCAACCCTGGCCATAGACGATAACAAAGGTGATTTGCAGGAGAGGAAAACCTGAGCAGCCCTTGCTCCTGGGCAGCCAGCGCATCGCTTGCCATTCACAGAGATATTGCAACACATTCATTTAAATCGCTGCTTTCAAAAGTCAAAATAAGTAGGAGGTGGGTTTTTTCATTTTTAAACCCAACTTGAATCAGACACTGTGTCACAGCACTATCAAACTAGTAGGCTGCAACAAGCCTTTTACCATCCCGTACCAAGTTAACTTCAACAAGTAGTCAGCACACCTTGCCCCAGCAGTCACCGATCCCTCACAAGGTTTCAAAGGTTCATCTACTGTTTGTGCTGTTTCTTCAACCTCTTCAGGCCAGTCCCTCTGCTTCTCGCCTCTGCTGCATCCTTCTCCTTGTCTCTTCTACCTCCAGGGCACTTGCTCTCCTCCCTCTGCTTCTTCCAGGTCTCTCTTAGTTAGCTGTTCCTCTCCCATCCCCCTTAGAGCTATTTAACTACTCTCAGGAACCAGGCACAGCTGCACCTTATCCGCGTCAGCCAACCCACCGCCCCTGAAGCCAGCCCACAGCTGTATGTTATCAATGTTAATTAACCCAGCTTCATTCCTCTACAACACTGGGACAACTTTCATACACAAACCAGATTTAATGCAGTTAATTTAGGCTTTTTAAAGGTCCTTGGACGTGGTGTATTTGTGGATGAGCCCATAGACCACCCTCTTCTGGCTGGTGCTGCTGCTGTGCTGGACTTGCTCATTGAACCTTGCTCTCCCAGTGCTTACTCCTTATTTCCACTTTTTCAATACTTCACTCAGTCTCTCAAAGCTGAGAAAGCAGCTTGAATAGCAGAAAGCAACCAGGGTGCAGGCAATAAAGCAATGTTTTTAGGAAGGATGAGAGCACTGAGCTTGCACTGTTTATTAAAAAAACCTTTTGGGACTAATGGGCTAAATCACAGCTGCCCAAATGCATCTTGACTGAGGTCATTTTTTGAAGAGAGATGATGCACTGAAGTTGTAAAAAAACCCTAAGAAAATGAACAAATGATCCAGAGTCTGATAGTTTAAATAAGCCTGAGCAGATCTGGTGAGGCACAGCCACAGGGGCTTTGCGGGCAGGGATGCTGCAGATCTGTGCATGGCTGAGGAGGGTCTTGCAGTGAGTTCGTGTCTCCTTCTGCATCCTTAGTGCTCCTCGCTAGCGAAGACAGCAGATGACATGAGCTCTGGAGCGGTAAATCCAGCTCTGACGAGCAGCGGGAGGGTTATGGTGAAGCCCCGGGCAGCAGCTGCCGCCACAGATTCAGTCGGCTGCGTTGGACCGAAAGGCTCAGTCGTGCGGATGGGTTGTGTCCTTGAAATCCGCAGGGCTGAGGGTGTGCCAGAGCCCGGCACGGCCCAGGGAGCTGCTTTCGTGTGTAGACACACACCTCCCTCTGCGGAACTGCCCACATCCTCCTGGGAATTCAGCATCCCTGTTTTGCTGGAGATAATGGGAAAATAAGGGGGAGATTGGGGTGGACCATTAATTGGTGTGGGACGTGGCATGCTCACAGTGAGCTGTGAAGATGCTCCATCCTTTGCTTATATAGGAGATGAGGTGATGGCTGGTGGGACCAGAGAACTTTAAATCACCAGCTGCATCCCGATGGGAAAGTACATTCAGCTGTGCCCGGTACTGCGGCGTGCAGCCTGGGCGCTGCCGCCTGCGCTGGAGCCTTCGCCAACACTTGATATTCTTTCTTGTCTTGCAGGGCTGAGAAGACAGAGGTTTTGAGTGAAGATCTCCTGCAGGTGAGGTCCTCTGCAGCTGGTCCAACCCATGCCCGGGGTGCCCATGGGTGCCCAGCCACCCACCCGTGGGTGCTGGATGCGGCAGCAGTTCCATGCCACTCGGTGCCACGGTGTCCTGCAGCAATGAGATGGGCTGGGAGGAGGAGGAGGGGGTTGGGAGCATGGGAAGTGGCACTATCTCCCTCCCACGTGCCCTCCCAGCCCGCTCCCAGCCTGGTTTTCAGGTCAGCTGGAATCGGATCCAGTCTTGTCTCCACCAGGATGGCAACCTGATACACCGGCCAGATTGCAGGTGCCTGCATCTCCCGTCTCTGATGCAAAACCTGCCCTGGGGACGGAACATGTGACAGCAGGGGACAGTCCCCAAAGCTGAGGGGTTGGGCTTTCCCCGAAGCTGAGGAGTTGGGAGACTTCAGCAAAACAGCTTGAGCCAAAAACCTCACATCGTGCCTTGGAGCATCGGCTGTGACGCTCGGGTCACAATCTCTCGGGGACATCTCATCTTGGTGCTCTTTGGTCCCCGGGAGCAGGGCTTTCTGCCCCCCAGGGAAGGGGGCAACTGAGCAGGTGCCAGCAAAGGGATGTGTATTCACAAATCCATCACTGAATTCATGAGGTTTCTAACTCACATTCTCTAAATCATCACCTGTAACTTGGGCACCGATGGGTCAATCAGCTGCCCAGCCCTTGGGGAGGGAGCTCTCCCCTCTTCCCCCATCACAGCATGGGCATCCCCTGGTGTCAGCCAGTCCGGCTGCTGCTGGAGCCACTTAAAAACCTGTTTGTGGGGGAAGCTGATGTATTTACACCTTCCAGCTTGGGAATTCGGTCTGTGCCATTGCTATCAGGTAGCAGATTCAGCAGAAAAAAGCAGAACCTGTGTGCAAGGATGCTGGTGGCAGGAGACAGCGACCTGCAGGCAGCAGTGCTGCCCAGTGCCATTTAGCTCTTTCTGGCCGCCGTGTCCTGCCTATGTGTTGGCTTCGCTTGCAACTAATGGTGATGCTCCCTGCACACGTCAGGCTTCAGCGAGCCGGGTGTTAGCCAAAAACGTGAGCAGGGTTTGAGTGAGCCATCACTAAAGGGGTAAGGTGAAACCGTGCTGGAAGAGGGTGGAATGGAGCTCTGTTTGCAAACGTCCTGGCCGAGTGCATCAGTTAATCCCTCCCATGGCTGCTTGCTACTTTACTGAGCATTTAGCAGTGTCTCCGTCGTGGCTGGGACCAGCCTGACCCGTGCAAGGGGGAGCCAGGTTGGTCTCCACTTGCACCAGCACTGGTGAGGAGTCCAGCAGCAGCGTGGGCTCCTGGGGCGCTGATGGGTTTGCTCTTCAGCAGCACTGTCCTCACAGTGTGCACCCCCACGAGTCAGTCCCCAGCCTTCAGGATTTGGGGTTTTTTTCCTTTCTTCACCGCCAGTGCTGGTGGCCAGGACAGGCAGGGTGCAGTGGCGCCGTGCTGCTCAGTCCCCATCGGCAGCTGAGCGGGTTGGAGCAGAGGGGAACTGAGCACTGCCCACACCCAGCAGCCAGAGGGAACATCAATAATGAAACTTTTTTCTGTCTATTTTAAATTCTGGTGTTTCTCCTTGCAAGTTCTGAGGTCTCCATGGCCCCTTGGCACTGAGAGCCAGACCCTGCTCTTACAGCCACCCGATGACATCCTGGCACTAGGTAGCATCTGTGCCGTCACCGCTGAGGGCATGTCTGGCTTCAACAACATCACACGGGGGATTTCTACACCCTTTGGAGATAATTCAGTGGGGAGAGTGGTCGGTGCCATCTTGTCTGGGTGTCCCAAGAGTCCCAAGAGTTCATGGGGGTCTGTCTCCAGGGGTGGTGGGGAGCCCAGACCCTCCGGGGCGTTGTATCTAATTGCCTCCACTTTGCCTCATCTAGATGGGTGTGCACCCACATAAGTGCCTTTGAGAACATCATACCCCTTCCTTGCAACATACACACGGACCTGTGTGTGTATATGTATATATGAAATGTATATCATTTATGTAATTTATATATTTTAAATAGATATAAACACATCTGCGTATATGGTGAAAGGAACATGTATATATTGCAGGGATGGCAGAGGCTGCTCTACCTTAGCCAGGCATCCTGGAAATCTATTTATTTATATATTTCTATAATATTTATATATATTATTGTATATAGTATATAGTATTAGTAATATATATATCGTTATAGTGGTGGAGGGAGGCTCAGGTTGAGTGCCAGGCTGCCATGAGATGCCTCTTGCCTCAAGGACTTGCCGCAGGCTGGGCGCTTCTCCTGGGTAGCGGGTATTTCTTCTTTTTTCCCCAGGTCATTTCCCAAGATTTTGAGCTTTAGGGAATATTTCTCTTTTTCCAGATGATTTCCCGAAATTTTGAGATTTCCAGGTTTTCCCCGCATCTCTCAGCTTTGGTTTTCACCAGATCTTGGGTGCTTATATTTAATGACTCATCTTGCTGAGTTTTGGGATGAACTGCTTAACTTAATCAACGCAGAGGCAAATAAGGCAATTTTCAGCCCCAAGTTAGAGTGTTAGAGCTAAGGTGGGGCAGCATCGGCTTGGTGAGACCTTCTCCTGCTTAAGGCATCCCTGCCCTAGGAAGAGGTTTGGCTCCTGGGCTGTTGAATCTGATGCTGCAGCAATTAAAATCACTTTGATTGAAAAGCAGGAGGTCCCTTACATCCCTGCGTGGTGGGTGCATGACCAGGCGGGATACCCCGGTGATGGGCACTACTGCATCCGCAGGTGGAGAAGCGCCTGGAGCTGGTGAAGCAGGTCTCCCACAGCACCCACAAGAAGCTGACGGCATGTCTGCAGGGTCAGCAAGGCGTGGATGCGGACAAGCGCTCGGTGAGGCTTTGGCAGGGCTCGGAGGATGCCGGGCAGGGGGCGGCGGGGCGGCAGGGTGGGAAACGCAACCCTCTCGTTGCAGAAGAAGCTGCCGCTGACAACGCTGGCACAGTGCTTGATGGAGGGATCGGCTGTGCTGGGCGACGACTCCCTGCTGGGGTAAGGGGGGCCCGGGTCTCCCCCGGCACTCCGCCACTGCCGGCATGCTGCAGGGATGCTGGGATGCAGCTGCCAGAGGAATGGCGGCAGTTTCTTATCCATGATGCTGGATAATGGGGTGGGGGGGGATGGTTCACAGCAGTGTCAGAGGGGCTGGGTGCTTGTGTGATTGCTGTAGTCCAGGAGTTTCCTTTGTTCTCCTTGTGATGAGCTGGGATCCTTCAGTCATGCAGTATACAACATAAAATATAGATGTATCTTGAGAAACTCCGTGCAGTTTCAAACTATAAGTGGTACAATAGTTTAAGGAATGAGATTTCCCTAACACCTAGGGTGCCTACAGTCCCTGGGCTGCCACACACCCTCCAGCCCTCTGCCAAGGAGGGGCTTTGGGTGACCATCACCTACCGCGATGGGTGCGGGGTGGCTGCCAGTTGCCCACCACCGGCCCCCGTGGTGCCCAGCACTGCCCGTGCCCTTGCAGAAAGATGTTGCGGCTCTGCGGGGAGGCAGAGGACAAGCTGGCTCAGGAGCTCATCCACTTCGAGCTGCAGGTGGAGAGGGATGTCATCGAGCCCCTCTTCGTGCTGGCTGAGGTGAGCGGCGGGCAGGGGTGTCACTGCGACAGGGTGTCACCGTGCTAGGGACTTGCATCCCAACCAAGCCTGGGGGAAAGCGGGGTTTCACCGCTTCAGCGGTGTATTTGGTTCCTGGCCCCTGCAGGAGACCATTGCCCTTTGAGATGTTTGCTGATTGCTTTAATTGGCAGGCAGTATTTGCACAATCCC
Source organism: Falco naumanni (assembly GCF_017639655.2). Lineage (NCBI taxonomy): Eukaryota > Metazoa > Chordata > Aves > Falconiformes > Falconidae > Falco > Falco naumanni. The sequence goes on from NC_054054.1 coordinate 116,287,454, forward strand.
CTGGGCTGGCTGCTGGGGTGATGTCCTGCCTGGCTCCTTCACCCGCTCGTGCTGCTCTTGCTTTTTTCTGCCTTTCCTGAAAGCAAAGGTGTTAACACTCATATTTCTGACCCATTTTCCAAGTTCCAAACACATATCCTTGTGGGTTAGGATTTCTCTTTTTAATTCCTTTTCCCCCCTGCTGCCAACTTTGTTTTTCAATTTTACCCAATGCTTCCCCCACACACACACTTTTACATCTAGCAAAATGTCCTTGACTTAGTTCTGATTTTATCTTTTGCAGCAGAAACAAGAGCTTTATCGCATTGCTGGTGTTCAGGGCTTTCAGCCGTTACCAAATCCTGTGGCAAACATGCCAGTGCACGGGAGGCTTTGCCTCGCCATCCCCCAAAACCCATTTCTTGCCTTTGTCCGGCTCCCCAGTGCCAGAGGCTTTGATACCCCAAGGATGCTCCGCTCAGGGATGCGGGTTCTGCTGTCAGGGCTGTTGTGGGGTGGCACAGCCTGGGTGGGGACACAAAGAAGGGACGAGCTGTGTCATCTCCCTAATGATGTTAAAATAAGGAGTTGCATCCTTATCTGCCCGGCTTGCACCAGCCTAAGCTCCCAGCATTGCAGTCGGGTATGACCTGCCTCGGACACCTCCCTGGGGTGTTTATCTCCTCCCGTTCCTGTGTGTTGCTGCAGGTGGAAATCCCAAATATCCAAAAGCAGAGGAAGCACTTGGCAAAGCTCGTGCTGGACATGGACTCTTCCAGGACACGGTAGGAAGCAGCTTCAAAGCTGCTTTACAAAAAAATAAAATTCCCAAGTGATGGGTAGTGCCAGGGAGGGCACATCCCAGAGCCCTGCTGTCACGACTCCCTTGGGACAGTACGTCTTGGCCCTGTCACCATGTGCCTTGTGTCAAGCTCTGCAACGAGCCACAATTTCTGCTCTTGTCTGCAGAATCCACAGATCCCTTTTTCCTTGCCTGCCCTCTGCAGAAGAGATTCTTCTTTTCTGGCACAAATAATTATTTTTTTTCTCTTTTCCCTGTCTGGGTGAGTTCTTACATGATGTCAAAGAGCTGGGTGCTCCTGCTGCTGTAGAGCAGTGCTGGTGGGGAGCTGAGATGACCCTTGGGATCGTCCTGTGCTCCAGCCGCTGCGGTGGGAGCCGGCAGGCTGCACTTTGGGTTTTGCTGGGGGCTGCTGAGGGGGCAAAGCCCTGCACATTGCAGCGTGTCCTGAGGAGAGCTCTGGGAGGTGACTGTACTCAGTCCGCAACATCATTTCCAGGCTCTCTCATGACCTTCCCTCTCTCCTCCCATCCTGATGAGGCTCATCCTTCTGCTGAAAGTAATTGCTTAATTAGAGCCCAGTGCGTGCAGCCAGTTGTGAGGACTGGGGATGTTCAGGGTTGGGAGCGGATGCTGCATCCCAGCCTGGGTTGGGACCATCTCCATGGTGCTCAGCCCTGGGGACCATGGTGGGCTTGGCTGAGGGGGGTCCCTGGGCTGCCCTCCAAGCCTGCTGGGAGCCAGCCACACCTCTGCAGGGGTCCCCATCCCTCCCCATGACAGCTCTGCCTGCTCTTTGCAGGTGGCAGCAGTCCGCGAAGTCCTCGGGTTTGGCCAGCAACCTGCAGCCCTCGGGCGCCAAAGCCGACGCTCTCAGGGAGGAGATGGAGGAGGCGGCCAACAGAGTGGAGATCTGCAGGGTACCCAGGGTCCGGGGGGGATCGCTGCTTGCTGGAGTGGGAGGACCTTGGCATCCCAGGCACCACAGAAAACCTGCAGCCACTCCTTTCACCCTGTTCTTCACCCTCTTCTTACCCCATTACCCATGATAAACCCTCCTCTGGCTGGTCACCGTCCCCAAACACAGCCTGGTGGCAGTGAGCGATGCTCACCAGCCAAGCAGGACATCCCCGGTTCCTCTATTCCCATCCTCCATATCTTGCTGGAGCCAGAGAGCATCCCATTCCCAGGGGACCCATCCCAGCAGAAGCCGGTGAGCTCAGCACCGAGTACGCCCAGTCGTGTCAGTGCCACTTGGCATGTCACCCCCCACCATCCCATGGGAGCACGACCCACCCAGCTGATCATGTTAGGTGGGAAAAATGTCTGAGCGAGGGGGAATGCTGCTGCCAGTGCCTTTGCTGTAGGCTGTGACATACATCAATAAAACCCACAGGCAATTTTGTGTGGCTTTAAATTCCCCCTGGGGCAGAAAATGCAAAGGGCTGGGCTGACCTGGTGCTCTAGGGTTTGGGCAGGAGGTGGGACTGGGTGCGTGTCTCAAATCCCAACTCTTTTCTCCAGTGACACAACCAGAACCCACGTAGCCTTTAGAATCCAGTGCCAAACTCGTGCTGTCTCCCCCGTCTTAAAGCAGCCCTATGTGCCCAGCAATTTCCCACAAACCAGCTCAGCCAGGAGCTGCCCCCCAGTATCTTCACCGTATTGATGGTGGATGTTGCAACTGGGATGTGCTCACAGTGTTTTAAAATGCCGATGGTTTTCCTCCAGTTGAGTTATCCAAGGGGATTTTCAGAAAGGCACAATTTGGGAAGCGGCAAAATCTATTTCGCAAGTGTGGAGACAGAGAGACTCGTGTCCTGGTGCTGAGGGGCTTGTTGCAATTCAGAGCAAGAAGCACCTGATGCCCATCAGGCTGGTCCGCACGAGGGGCTGGGATGCTACCGCGGCAGCTGCGCCATGTGCGCTGCTCCGCTGTTGTTAATGAGCCACTTGCAGACACAGAGCAATGCAGTGAGGTGTTGGGACGAGTAAACTTGGGGTTTAATTTGTGCTGTTCAGCCCATCGGAACGTGCAGCCTTTGGCTGACAGGTTGTTTCCAAGTCGCTCTCACTTCCAGAGAGCTGGTTGCAAGGCGCCGGCTCACCGTGGGCTCCGGAAGGTACTGTGGAGCCGTTTGCACTGCTGCAGAAAGCAAACTTCCACGGTGCTGCTTGTATTCCACGTCCCAACACTTCTCGAGCGGTTGCTGCAACATCCCACCTTGCATGTTGACTCCTGGTGTGACCAAGCTGGTCCCTCCTGGTGGCCTCCAAAGAGTGGCATCAGGGCAGCACGAGTGGGACAGCAACTAATTCTCTGCTCTCCACAGGACCAGCTGTCAGCTGACATGTACAATTTTGTGGCCAAAGAAGTAGACTATGCAAACTATTTTCAAACTGTAAGTGCCACCCATCCCCACGGGACTCCTCCGGCTCCGTTCCCAGCCATAGGGGTGACAGCCGGTGCCGTCTCTCCCCCTGCAGCTGATCGAGGTGCAGGCAGAGTACCATCGGAAATCCCTAGCGCTTTTGCAGAACGTCTTGCCTCAGATTAAAGCCCAGCAGGGTAAGTGCCCGTGGGGTCTGTCCCACTCCTGCATGTGATGCCAAGGGCTCTGCATCACGCCGGAGCCGCGTGGGGCTTTGCCACAGTGATGAGCCGGCTCTGGCGTGACCCCGTGGTGTAGCGTGGTTCTGGGTTTGCGGCTGAGCATCCTCCCTTTGCTTGCCCCGCCTGCATCCCGCCTGCCTCGCTGCTGGGGAGGGCATCCCATCCCCATCCCACTTGGTCGCGGGGGGGCAGGACCCGGCCACCTTCATGGAGCGGGTGGGAAATCTGCCCAAATATCCCCATCAAGAGCAGCACCAGAGGTGGGAACCCAGCGCCAAGGTGGGGGTCCTGGGGCTTCACTTTGCACTGTGCAACCTCCGTAGGAGCTGGGCTGGGAGACCGAGGTGGGGAGAGCCCCACGCGATGGCTCTGTGAGCGGCGCATTCTCGGGGCAGGGCTCGGGGTGCTGCCATCGCTGCAGCGGGGCAGGGAGTGATTTGTATTTTATTTTTTTCTCTCGATCCCACAAAATATTCCTGCCTCAAACTGTGATGGAAGAAGGGGGAAAATATTGCAAAGGTTTGCCCGTGGTTGCTCCCCCCGGAAAACGTTATCCAGCCCCTTTGAAATGTCCCGTGTGATGATTGGAAAACATTTTGTTTGGATTTCATCTTTAAAAAGCACTTCCCGAGCTGCCCAGGACAGAGGTGCGGGGTCCTGTTGTTTTAGCAACACCCAAACGGAATATTTTGCTGCCGAAACGCTGTGATCCAAGGGCCTTTCGGGGAGGGGATGCTGGATCCGGCACCATCCCCGCCGTGTCCTCCCTCTCACCCCCTCTGCCCGTCACAGAGGCGTGGATGGAGAAGCCCTCCTTCGGGAAGCCCTTGGAGGAGCACCTGGCTGTCAGCGGGCGGGAGATCGCCTTCCCCGTGGAGGCGTGCGTGACGATGCTCCTGGAGTGCGGCATGCAGGAGGAGGTGGGTCCCATGTCCTACCACCCTTGGCTGGGCATGGATGGAAGGGGACATGGCAGGGACAAGCAACCAGGGGGCTTTGGGGACATTCCCGGCCCCAAAGCTTGTCCGACGCTCTCCCGTGTCCTCTGCCAAGGGTCTCTTCCGAGTGGCTCCCTCGGCCTCCAAGCTGAAGAAGCTCAAGGCTGCCCTGGACTGCTGTGTGGTGGATGTGCAGGAGTACTCGGCCGACCCCCACGCCATCGCAGGTAGGTGCTGCCTCTGGGCAGGGGCTGTGAGTGGGATGGCCCATCCAGCCCCCCCAGCGCCAACCATGGGCACCCAGAGCGTGGTCAGCAGTGGCGTGAAGTCTAGGTGGAGGCCAGTAACCAATGGTGGAGGCAAGAATGATGGAGGGGATCGGGGAGGAGCTAGGAAGGCCTTGGTGGAGGTGGCAAGGTGCATGCTGAGGGTCAGGGGATGCTATGGGTTCCACCAAGCTGGGGAGAATAGCGGGTGCTTTGGGATGTGAGGGGTGGGAAGGTTGGGAGGGATGTGAGTCAAAATGCTGAGGACCGAAACCACTTGGTGCCCGTTGGCCAGTGCCACCCGCAGTGCCGAGCCTCGTGTCCCCTGTGTGCCGCAGGAGCCCTCAAATCCTACCTGCGAGAGCTGCCGGAGCCCCTCATGACGTTTGAGCTGTACGAGGAGTGGATCCAGGCATCCAAGTAAGTCTGGGACATCCCCCCCCCATTCCTCTGTGACGCAGATGATGACATCTTGGGTCCCCATGGGTGGTTGGGGGCATGAGTTATTTCTGACATGGCTCACAGAATTTAGGATGTTTCCTCGGGGGTGTGAGAGCCAGGGGGGGTCCCATGATGTTCCTCGAGCATCGTGGGTCCCAGCACTGAGGGTGGACCTGATGTCTCCTGACCCTAATGTCCCCAGCCTGGTCCCAAGCACTCTGGCCAAGGTGGCTGAGCTCTCCCAAGCATCTTTGGGCAAGCCCTTGGGTGCCAGGCTGTGGTGCCATTTCTGGATGGGTGTGCAAACCCTGGGGGGCAGCTGGCCAAGGGAGCTCCCACCTGCATTGCTGGGGTGCTCTGCACCACGGGACCCCCAAAACCCAGCAGGATTGGGCCAGCTGAGGTGGCACCATCATGCCTCTTCCGCTGTTGGAGATGTTTGGGGTAGGAGAATGTTGGGCAGAGGGAGGTGGGAGAAGGATCATCTCCTATTGAGGTGGGAAGCACCTTGGTGGTGCCTGAATATAGGTCTGACCATGCCCCTGCCTGCCCTGGGAGCGCTGGAGCACAGCAGGGACGTGGAGGTGGCTCACTGGAGGGGATGGTCCCCAAGGTGGCAGAGCGGGCTGCTTTGGGGAGCTGTTTGCAGTAATGTCCCCTTCCAAAGCAAACACATCCCCAAAACACACCCTCCGGGGGGGCTGCACAGAGGTGGGGAGGGGACCAGCATCCAACCCGCTGCCAAAAGGTTTCCTTCTCTTTTTGGCAGGGTTTGGGGGGTTAGTTTACCTATATAATGTTGGCAGCAGCTCAAGGGTCTCGCAGAGTCCCCAAGGGCAGGGCTGGAGGGGTCAGAAGCCCCGGGGTGGGGTGGGGATGGGGAATAACACTCTCGCCCACCTCCCCACAGCATCCCGGAGCAGGAGAAGCGGCTGCAGGCACTCTGGAGCACCTGTGAGAAGCTGCCCAAAGCCAACTACAACAACATCAGGTGAGCCTGGGGCCAGCGGGACCCGGGGAGGGGACGGAGAGGGTGCAATCCTGATACACCGACACAGCTCACGCTTTCCAGGTATGTGATTAAATTCCTGGCCAAGCTGACGGAGTACCAGGACACGAATAAAATGACCCCGAGCAATGTGGCCATTGTGCTGGGACCCAACCTCCTCTGGCCGCAGGCGGACGGGTAAGGTGTTCGGGTGGAAAGCAAGTGTGCCAGAGGGATGCTGGGGGAGGGGGGGAGGGAGGGTCTGGGGCCAAAATCCTGCTGGGAATAAGGCTGGACTGCAGTAGGGTTGCTAAACTGCTGCCCCCCCCGCCTTGCAGGAACATGACGGAGATGATGACGACCGTCTCACTGCAGATCGTGGGCATCATCGAGCCGCTCATCCAGCACGCCGACTGGTTCTTCCCCGGAGGTAGGCTGTGCCCACCGCCGTGGTGGGCTGGGCTAGGCTTCGTGGGACCTCCCGCCCCTCCCTGGGGAGGGGGTGCAGAGCTCCCATACTTATTTTTGCCAGCCCCCTCTGCTTGCCTTGGCTTGGGCGAGGGGAGCTCAAGCAGAGATCTGGCAAGTCTCATCACAGCGGTGAGCCCAACCTAGCTGCTCCAGCACCCGCAAGCATTCCTGGTGCTGATACCCCCACCTCACCCCTCACTGAGGACATACGTCTCCCGACGTCCCCCTGCTCTTGTTTCCCTCCCCAGACATCGAGTTCAACGTGACGGGCAACTATGGCAGCCCCATGCACATCAACCACAACGCCAACTACAGCTCCATGCCCTCCCCGGACATGGACCACGCGGACCGCCGGCAGCACGACCAGGCGCGGCGGCCCCTCAGCGTGGCCACGGACAACATGATGCTGGAGTTTTACAAGAAGGATGGGTAGGGTCTTGGCAGTGCCAGGGTTTGGGGAGAGGGAAGACGTGGCGTTGCCACCACCCTGGGGCAGGTGGTACTGAGCTGTTTGAGGCTGGGTGGTTCTGGGGTGGGAGAAACCCCCTGCTCTCCATGCTGGGCTCTTGGGGATGCTCAGGTGAGCCCCCAGCCCACTGGAGATGGGAGTAGGGTGGCCCGTGGCGTGCACCAGGGCTGTGCCGTGCCGGGGTTGGGTGCCCTAGGGTCCCCAGGGTCTGCAGGCTTTGCCCCAGGGGAAACTCCCCGCTCCCAACCCGTGCATGCCCCCACCATGCCACCTCACGGGGACTGCAGCCAGTCAGGTTGGCTCCAGAAAAACACCCTCAGGGCTGACCCCATCTCCCAGAAATGTCCCCGGGGTTCTCCCCATCTCCAAAAAACGTCCCAAGCTCTCCCCATCACTGGCATAGCCTGGCAGCGGGCTCTCACTGTGCACCGTCAAGGTTTAGGGTTTTTTCACACTAATAATTGTGTGTTTCTGCCCATGCAGCCTTAGGAAAATCCAAAGGTACTGTATCCTCTGCAGCAGTGCTGGGAAGGTGCTGGGAGGATGCTGGGAGGAAGCTGGGAAGATGCTGGGAGGATGCTGGTGCCTGCTGGTACCTGGGGAAGGGAGACGTGGCTGGTGGGTGACACAAGCACATCCCACACTGTCACCCCTTCCCTATTGCCATGGAGGTTCATGCCCAGCATATTCCCAGTGGAAGAGGTGTTTTTAGGGACCAGGCACCCCAAAGGAGCCATGACACAGTGCTGGCGGTCCCCTCTTGCGTGGCGGGTGCTGAGAGCCTGTCTCTGTGTCCCCTGCAGCATGGGTGTCAGGGTGATGGACACCTCGTGGGTGGCTCGCCGAGGCACCTCGGTGGTGCGCAAGGCATCGTCCACCCCACCGAGCGCTCAGCCTCCCGCGCCGCCCACTGAGCTCCCCGCTGCACCCCACTCGCCCATTCCTGAGCAATCGCCGGATATTTCAGCTACCCCTTCCCCGCCTCCCACCAGCTTCGGCTTCCCCCCAGGAGCCGAGCGGACGAGGTAAGGTCCCCAACTTTGGCATCCTCCCCATGTGTGAATCCAGCAGTGAGAGAACTCTGTGGCCATGCTGGAGGCAGCGGGAGAGGGTGCTCAGCATCCCTGGGCAGGGAGCAGTGTCCTGAGGGCAGCGGGAGGAGAGGATGCTCAGCATCCCTGGGTCCCCGGGCAGCAGTGCCTGGGAGGCAGTGGGAGAGGATGCTCAGCACCCCTGAGTTGGGAGCAGTGCCTGGGGGGCAGTGGGAGAGGATGCTCAGCATCCCTGGGCAGGGAGCAGTGTCCAGGGGGGCAGCGGAAGGAGAGGATGCTCAGCATCCCTGGGTCCCCGGGGAGTAGTGCCCGGGAGGCAGTGGGAGAGGATGCTCAGCACCCCTGGGTGGGGAGCAGTGCCTGGGAGGCAGTGGGAGGAAAGGATGCTCAGCATCCGTGAGTGGGGAGCAGTGCCTGGGGGGCAGCGGGAGAGGATGCTCAGCACCCCTGAGTGGGGAGCAGTGCCTCGGGGGCAGCGGGAGGAAAGGATACTCAGCACCCCTGAGTTGAGAGCAGTGCCTGGGAGGCAGTGGGAGAGGATGCTCAGCATCCCTGGGTCCCTGCGCAGCAGTGCCTGGGAGGCAGTGGGAGAGGATGCTCAGCACCCCTGGGTGGGGAGCAGTGCCTGGGGGGCAGTGGGAGAGGATGCTCAGCACCCCTGGGTGGGGGGCAGCGGGAGGAGAGGATGCTCAGCGTCCCAGTGGCCACCGCGATGTCCCCAGCCTGCCAGCCCCACGCTGCCCTCGGATGTGCCAGCGGTCGCTCGCCTGGCTCGCAGTGGGTGTCGCTGGGATGTACCGAATGGGGGCTGGAGCTGCAGGGAAGGTGCCAGAAAAAGCCTGAGGGCGCTGAGCTTTCCCTGGGCCCTGACACTGCCCACGGTCCGTGTCTGGCTCCAGTTTGCACAGGCCAGAGGGGAGAAAGCACAAAATTTCCACTTTTCTGCCCCAAAAAGGGAATCTGAGCTTTGGAACTGGCTGCGAGCCTCACACCCCCACCCTCCGTGGTGCACCCATGGGTGGGGGTGGCAGCCCCTGTGCTGTGGGGTCAGTCAGGTGCCGTGGGATGAGGTGGGGGGGCTTTGGCAGCATGAGGGCTCCACCGCCCCTCTCCCCTGCCCCCCCGGCAGCACTCCTGCTTTTTTATTATTTTTCCCCCCGACCGCAGACCCCCGGGATGAGGATGAGCAGGGCCTCCCCAGGCCCAGCCGCTGCAGCCTTCCTCCCCACCACCCTTCTCCCCGCTTGCCCCTCACCCTGGCACCAGGCCTGGCCCCCCCGCACCCCGCCGTGCGCTGTGGCAATGCCCCCCAAACGGCGGGGGGGCCGGGGGGGCCGCGCTGCAGGGGGCACCTCGCAGCTCGCCCTGCTTCTGCCTCCCGCTGTGCTTTCAACTGGCCACTTTCTTTTTCGTTATTATTGTGACTTATTATTTTAATATTTACTTTTTGATTTTTTTTATCATTTTATTTTATTTTTATTATTTTCTTTTTCTAACTTTCGATTTTCATCATATTTTTATTTTGTTATATTGGGGGGTTGTTAATTATTCATTGACTTTCACTCTGTTTTAGTTTTTAATTTTATTTTCATTCATTGCACTTTTAATTTGCCTTCTTTATTTTATTTCTGGTTTTCATTTCTTTTAATTTCTCTCTTGTTTTAATTTTAATTTGCCTTTTCTTTTTTTATTCATTTTATTTCTTGTTATAATTATAATGTCTTTTCTCTCTTGTTTTAATTTTAATTTGCCTTCTTTTTTTATTATTTTATTTCTGGCTATCGTTTCTTTTCATTTCTCTCTTGTTTTAATTTTAATTTGCCTTTTCTTTTTTAATTTATTTTATTAGTGGTTATCGTTTCTTTTCATTTCTCTCTTATTTTAATTTGCCTTCTTTTCTTTATTTAAATTTTATTTCTGGTTATCGTTTCTTTTCATTTCTCTCTTGTTTTAATTTTAATTTGTCTTTTTTTAATTTTACTTCTGGATATCTTTTCATTTCTTTCTTGTTTTAATTCTAATTTGTCGTTTTTAAAAATTTTATTTCTGGTTTTCGTTTCTTTTAATTTCTCTTTTTTTTAGTTTAAATTTGCCTTTTCTTATTTTAATTTTATTTCTGGTTTTCGTTTCTTTTCATTTCTCTCTTGTTTCCATTTTTTACTTATTCTCGATTTATTTTTTAATTTTTTAAACTCTTTATCCTCATTGCATTTTGATGTCATTACCTTTGTCTTTTGTTCCCTTTTGACGTTTTCATTCCCTTTTACTCGTCTGTTTTGTTTCGGGTTTTCACTGGATTTTCTGTCAGTCCTTTTGCCTTTTAAATTTTAAGTTGCATCCCTTTTTTTTTTTTTTCCCCCCTTTAATTTCTATTTTTCGTTCCTTTCCACGCCTGTCTCATTTCAGTTTTTACTTTTACTTTTACCTCTCACTTTCCGCTCTCACCTTCTCTCCTCTTCTCTCCGCGCCGCCCCAGCACGGGAAAGCCCCGGGAGCCCGGCGCCGGGTCGGGGGGGGCGCCGCCGCCCGCCGAGCAGAGCCCGCACGCCCCGCGCAAAGGTAGGAGCGGGGCCGGGGGGGGTCCCCGCTGGTTGCGACCCCCCCCCCCCAGCCCCTTGACCCGCCCCCCCCCCCCTTGTCTCTGTCTCGCAGTGGCCAAGAAGCTGGCGCCCATCCCGCCGCGGGCGGCCGCGGGGGAGCAGGGGGGGGGGCAGCCCTCCCCCGCCAGCCTGTCCCCCACCCCCCCCAGCACCCCCTCCCCGTACGGCCCCCCCGGCGCCCCCCCCGGCGCCTGCCTGCCCGCCGGGCAGCCCCCCCCGCCGCCGGCCCCGCTCCCGCCGCCCCCCGCCGCCGCCGCCGCCAAGTCCCGCCCCAGCGCCAAGCCGCGGCCGCGCCCCGCGCTGCCCCCCCCGCCGCAGCCCCCCCCGGCCGCCCCCGCGCCCCCCCAGCCCCCGGAGCTGCCCCGCCTGGACGCCGCGGGCCCCGGGGACGCCGCGCTGGCAGGTAACGGGGGGGGGGGGACGACACAGCCCCGTCCCTGCGGGCGGGGGCCCTGCGGGAGGGCGACGCTGCTGGGAAGGTGGCAGTGGCCCTGGGAAGGTGTCACCGGGAAGGTGGCAGCGTCCCCAGGAGGGTGACGATGACTCTGGCAAGCGGAGCTGTCCCCAGGAGGGTGGCAGTGGCCCTGGGAAGGTGGCAGTGGCCCCAGGAAGGTGACAGTGACTCTGGGAAAATGGAGCTGTCCCCAGGAGGGTGGCAGTGGCCCTGGGAAGGTGACAATGACTCTGGCAAGGGGAGCTGTCCCCAGGAGGGTGGCAGTGGCCCTGGGAAGGTGACAGTGACTCTGGGAAAATGGAGCTGTCCCCAGGAGGGTGGCAGTGGCCCTGGGAAGGTGGCAGTGGCCCTGGGAAGCTGTCACCGGGAAGGTGGCGGCGTGTCCAGGAGAGTGACGATGACTCTGGCAAGCGGAGCTGTCCCCAGGAGGGTGGCAGTGGCCCTTGGAAGGTGACAATGACTCTAGCAAAGCAGACCTGTCCCCAGGAGGGTGGCAGTATCCTTGAGAAAGTGTCAGTGACTGGCAAAATAGAACTGTCCCCAGGAAGGTGGCAGTGGCCCCGGGAATGTGATGATGACTCTGGCAAAGCAGAACTATCCTCAGGAAGGTGTTGGTGGCCCTGGGAAAGCGGAACTGTCCCCAGGAAGGTGGCAGTGGCCCGGGGAAGGGGATGGCGTTCCCAGGAAGGTGACAGTGTGCCCAGAAAAATGACAATTGACTCTGGCAAAATAGAACTGTTCCAGGAAGGTGGTGGTGGCCCTGGGAAGGGGATGATGTTCCCAGGAAGGTGGCAGTGTCCCCAGCAAGGTGTTGATATCCCCAGGAAGGTGGCAATGCACTCGAGAAGGTGGCAATGTCCCTGGGAAGGTGGCAGCATCACAGCAAAAGTAGTTATGTCTCCAGGGAGGTGGCAGTGTCACTGGGAAGGTGGCAGCATCCTCAGGAAGGTAGTGATGTCCCCGGGAAGGTGACAATATCCCTGGCAGGGTGGAACCATCCCCAGGAAGATGGTGATGCCCCCAGGAAGGTGGCAGTGTCCCCAGAAGGTCGTTGTGTACCTGGGGAGGTGATAATGACCCTGGAAAGGTGCAACTGTCCCCAGGAAGGTGGCAATGTTCCTGGTAAGGCAGAGCTGTCCCCAGGAAGGTGACAGTGTCCCCAGGAAGGTGGCAGCGTCCCCAAGAAGCACCGCAAGCCTGTGCTGCTGTCCTGCTGTGGTGACCTCCCTGTCCCTGGGTTTTGTTGGTGTCCCCCCCGCGGTGTCCCTGCAGCATTGGGGGCTGCGCTGGTTGAGGGGGACAGTCTGGGTGGCGCTTGGGCAGTGGCAGGTGGCATCGGTCCCTGCCACGTGCCTGCGGGAGGTGTCACCTGGTGGAGTCCCCACTCTGGCAGCGGTGGCAGAGCCCACAGGTGCAGGCACGACTTTTGCTACCTGGGGGGAGGTTGCTCCGCTCTCGGCGAGGGACAGTGGTGACACTGCCTGCCGCGGACTGTGGGACCCCCTCTGTCACATCACACGTGCAGCCTCGCCCTGCAGGTCCCCTGGGAGAGGGGACAGCGGTGTCACCTGTGCTCGCTGGAGGAGAGCAGAGCATCGCGGGGGGCAAGCAGCGTGGGGACAGCGGGCGGGTGGCACAGGCCCTGGCTAGGCTGGGGTGGCACGGAACAGGGACGGGTAGTGGCATCCCTGGTGGTGGCACTAACATGGTGCCAGCCCCGGTGAGGTGTCCTGCCACCGAGCCCCCACCTTGGCGTCCCCCATCGTTCTGCCCTCCTGCAGGTCTGCTCCGTTTTGAGGTCCCCTCCCTCCACGTCCCCCTGGATGCCACCCTGTGCCGGGACCTGCCAGAGGCACCGCAGAGACTCTCGGGGCCAGGCCCAGCTGCTCGGCAGGAGGAGGAGGAGGAATCGGAGAGCACAGCCCTATGACAGTGTCCCTGTCCCCAAGCTCATCCTTGCAGCACCCAGGGGCCAGCACCGGCCACCGGCACCGAGGGCCACCGGCACGCCAGTTTTGGGTGGCAAAGCGCCCGGTTTGGGGGCAGTCGCTGTTCTTTATTTCATTTTTTTTTTGCCTTATCCAGACTTTGCCTTTCGACTGGGTGCCTGTGCCCCCCCCCCCCGCCACCCCGCAGCACCCATGGTCCTGGGGTGATGCCACCATCTCCTTTGGTGCCCTGACAGCAGGTGCCACTGGGTACCAGCCAGGTGACAATGAGCTCGCCGGCGCTTTGCAGCGGGATTTCATTTCTTCGGCTTCTTCTCCCTCTGCTTGTTTGCCGGAGCAGGATGGGACCTGACCAGCAATAACCTGGGGACGCACATGTGGCCCCCCCAGGCTCTCGGGGTGCTGGCGGGTGAGGGTACGCATCCCTCAGCACCCGCTGTCCTCCTGGGTTGGTGGCTTTGGTCGTGCATGCAAAGACAAATTAACAAAGATTAATTATCCTTTCCAGAGAGATAAGAGATAGATATATATATATATCGGCAGAGATATATATATATTATATATTTGTATATATATATAGAAAAAATATATAGAGATTTGTTTTTTTGGAGCCATTGCCGCCCACCCGGTGCACAGAGGGAGGATGGAAATGGCAGCGCTTGGCCCCCGCCCCGCTCGCGCCGTGCCCCTCGCCCCAGGTGGGCACTGGGGGGGCACCAGCACCCCAAAGCAATCAATAAATCCATGTGCCACCCGCTGTGAACTGCCCGGCAGCGCTGGCGTTTGGTTAATACCTGTCGGCGCCGGCAGCACCCTGCCTGGCTGTGGCAGCGGCGGCGGGGGGTGTTATGTGGGGGGGATGAGGGCTGGGGGGGCGATGGTGTGGGGGGTCGGTACGGGATGTTGTGGTCCTGCTGCCATGGGGCAGCACCAGGGCTGGATTGGTGCCCACTGATGGAGGCTCTCGGAAGGCGCTTTGCTGTAGGAAATGGGGTTTAATGAGGGTTGGGGCAATAAAATGATGGGGATTTTGCTTTGGGTGGGCTGTTGTGGTCCTGGTCCTGTGAGATGAGGCACCGTCAGATCCAGGGCCTGGTCCCAGCCCAGATTTCAGGCTGGTCCCAGTCCAGATTTGGCATGGTCCCAGTCTGGATTGGTACCTACTGATGGATTTTGGGCATGAGCCCTCAGAGGGCACTTTGCTGTAGGAAATGGGGTTTAGTGAGGGTTGGGTTGATAAAATGATGGGGTTTGCTCTGTGCAGGCTGTTGTGGTCCCAGTCCCATGGGATGGGGCAGCGCCAGGCTTGGGGTGGTCCCAGTCCTGGGGTGGGCACCCACCTGGTTGCAGCAGGTCCTGGCCTGTGTTCTGGGGCTGAGCAGCGTGCGTGCAGAGGTGAGTACCAGGGTGGACGGGCAGCAGTGGGGTTGTACGGCACCAGGAGCTCCCCCAGTCTGGTGGGATGGGGTGGGAGCCCAGACTCCCCTTTGCAAGGCATGGAGAGGCATGTCCATGAGGTACAGGGAGGGAATGCTCTGGGGGATGCTGCTGCCTGGGAAGGCATGGAGGCACCTCTGGGGCATCACACCTATGGGTGCCGGGGAAGGTAGGGTGCTCTGCCTGCACTGGTTATGGTTTTTTTTTTGAGGGGGGGGGGTCCCCAGCCTGGACATGTCACATCCTTCACCCCGTTCCCCATGGGATGCTGGGACCATGCAGGGGGATGCCACCCATGCAGCTCAGCAACATGGCAATGGCTCAGCCCCAGCAACACAAACACCCACCAGGGCAGGGCAGCACCCAAGGGTAGGGGCACCGAGTGGCCCAGGGTGCTGGGGTGGCACATCCCTGGAGCACATCTGCATCCCATCACAGTCCTCCGTGCTGGTGGCCCAAGGCAGGGCCTTTGCAAAGGAGGTAGGCACAGCATCCCCGAGGTCTGGCACAGGGATAGCCACTCGTACTGGGGCTCCCACCCCCTCCTAGCTGTGGCTTTGTGGTGCAGAGCAGCATTCCCATGCCACTGCCAGCACCCATGTGGTGGCCCTGGGCATGGTGGGCACCCATGGGTGCCTGGGGGAGCCTACGGTGCCTAGGGCTGCTGCTTGCCTGGTGACACATGAGTGACAAACCCACACTTGTCCCCTGCTGCCAAGCAGGGGCACAGCTGTGGCACAAGCAGTGACACCACTAGGAGCAACCCTCCAGCAAAAGACGGTCTCCTCTGCCTTCATGTCCTCCTCCATCTCAGCCCAAACCTACTTCCATCTTTACTGCCATCTCCACTGCCATCTCCTCCCCTTCTGCCTCCATCTCTGTCCCTGTCTCCATCACCTCCTCCACTTCCACCTTCATGTCCGCCACCTCATCCCTGCCTACGACTGTGGCTTCACCGTGTTTCTCCAGCCATTCCCATCCTCTGCCATGGTGGACACAGCCACATGGTACTGCCATGGTGACAGGTGCTCCTGTCACCCCCCCTGCCCCCCTCCCTGACATCCCACCGGGCACACAGCCACCATGCCAGGTCAGGATCAGGCCACCATAGATCCTACCAAGCCCTGCTCCCAGGCTGAGCCCCACCCTCCCAGGGCACAGCACACACCGCGGTGCCGGGACCACCACCAACCCCTGGGACCGACGCTGCCCCCAGGCACGGCACGGGCTCCTTTCTTGTGTCTTTAATAGAAACCGCCGGCGGTGGGGCAGCAGCCCCCACGTACAAAAGCTGGCTGGAGGAATCGCGTATTGCATAGACCTTAGTGTGGGGGTCCCGCCCGCCCCCCCAAAATAGTTGCCTTTTAGAAAACAAAAAGCGTCTCTGAATAAAACTCTCCTGGTACAATAAATACTCTCACGCCGCAGAGCCGGGGAGCCTGTGCCAGCCCATCTGCTCCCCGGAAGGGCACGGGGATGCCCCCGGCTCAGGGTGCCCCTGGATTCGGAGCCCCCAGATCAGGATACCCCTGCGTTGGGATGCTCCCAGTTTGGGATGCCCCTGGGGTGGGAGCCTCTGGTTTGGGATGACCCAGCTTCAGGATACCTGAATGCCTCCACTTTGGGGATGCCCCGGTTTGGAAGCCCCCCAGGTCGGGGTGCCCCAGGTTCGGGATGACCCTGTTTGGCATCCCGTTTCAGGGGCCCTTGCGTTGAGAAGCCCCCAGTTTGGGAGCCCCCAGTTCAGGACCCCGTGGCTCGGGCTGCCCCGGGGGGGGATGCCCGCCGGCCGTGGCTCAGAAGCTGGACTCGGGCACGGCCGGGTGGCGCAGGGACCCCGCCGGCTGCCGTCCCCGCTGCAGTGTGGCTCCAGGGGGACCCCGGGTGGGCAGGTGGGGCCCCCCTACGCCCCTGCCCAGGGAGGCCGAGCGCTGCAGGCCCCCCTCGGGGCGCCGGGGCAGGCTGGCTGAGCTCTGCGAGCGTGCCATGGCCACCAGGTTGGGGGACAGCTGGACTGGGGGGACACCTGCATCCCCCTCCAGTCGTGGCAGTCCAGTGTGGCGCAGCCCCCCCGGCCCCTCCCCGCTCCGCCCTGGGCTGCTCTGGCTTTTGGGGGGCAGGCGCAGGGACCCCTCAGCACCAGCGCTGGCGGCTCGCCGCAGCATGGGCACACGGAGGGGCTGGCGGGGGGCTCGGGGGGTGCCTGGCTCCTCCTGCCCCTTGCCAGGCTGTTTCGGGGGGCTGGCTGGTGCAGGGCTGGGGGCTGGGGGGGTGTCAGGGCCGCTCTCCCCACCTGTGCCGAGTGGGAGCAGGGAGCGGCGGGTGCAGCGGGGCCGGCGCCCCGACTCCAGGTAGGCCACCAGCCCCCCCGGCCCCCGCAGCGGGCCACGCTCCTTGCAGGCGAAGGACCAGCGTGGGGGAATGGCCCGGGGGGGGGCACTGGCCGGCGAGAGCTTGACGCTGAGGCTGCGCCCCTGGACACCCCGCACCAAGGGTCTGGCATCGAAACCACCTGCGATTAAAAATATGGTAAGCGGGAGGGGCGGGGAGCCACCCTGGGGTGCTGGGGTGGGAGCGCAGCATCACCTTTCTCCGGGGCAGCCGGGGCATCGGGGGTGCCAGGTGGGGACGGCGGGGTGGCTGGGGGACACGGAGCCGTGGTGGCCCGCGTGCTGCCACCCAGGCGGGCCAGCCAGTGATCCGAGAGCGAGGAGGCAGTGGAGCCTGCGGGAGCGGGAAGCTGGGCTGGGCTGCGGGGCGAGGGGTCTTGCTGTGCCCCCAACCCTTGTGGTCAGCGTGTGTGTGTGACGGCACATGCGTGCCTGTTCCTGCATGTGTGCGCAGGGGCATGTATGTGTGTGACACTGTGCGTGTGCACATGTGCACACTTGGCTGTGCTCTGTGTTCGTGTGCCTGCCCACTGTACCACCCGTGCGCAGGTGTGCATGTGTGTCCACGTGCATGTACATGCAGCTGTGCTCTGTGTGCATGTGCTGAATGCACACACATTTCGCTCTGCAGCACGTGCATGTACCACACTGCGTGCATGCACATGCGCTCAGCCGTGCCGTGTGAGTGACTGTGCATGTGCACCTACCACACTGCTCACACATGTGTCTGTAAGTGTGCGCGTTTGGCTGTGCTGTGTGTGCCCACATGCAGCGGCATGCACGAGCACATGTGCAGACTGAGCTATGCTGTGTGCGTATGTGCCTGCCATACTGCCCGTGCAAGGTGTACATGCATGTCTGTCTGCATGTGTATGCAGCTGTGCTGAGTGCACGTGCATCAGTGCTGTGTCGGCACACCACACTGTGCACGCGTGCAGCTGTGCTCTGTGCGCACACGTGCTGAATGCACACGCATCTGGCTCTGCTGTGCATGTACGGTGCTCTGTGGGCACACGTGCACTTGGCTGTGCCATGCGTGCCCGGGGTCGTGGCCTTGGGGTGCAGGGAGGTGGGGGTACTCACCCCTGATGGAGCTGCCGGCTGACCACGTGGGCACGGCGTTGCGGCGCTGGTAGAAGAGGATGTAGGCGCTGCGGGTGCTCACCTCCGCCTCCTGCACCCCCTCCACCCTGCTGTCGTCGTAGCTGTACCACTGCCCATCCAGGGCGTTGCAGCAGTAGGCTGGGGGCAGGAGGTGAGGGGGAGACAGAGGGAGTGAGGGGGGATGTGGGCTCTGCCCTGTAACCCCCAGCCCCAGGGTGCAGTGGGTAGCATAAGCCCCACAGTGCAGGGGCAGCCTGGGGGGCACAGCCCAGTTCCAGGCCTGCCCCGGCATGGATGCACCAGGACCCTGTGCCCCCTGTTCCCCAGCCCCCCTGTGCTATGCCCCATGGCACACCACCCTGCAGCACCCCCAGACCCCACACCATGCCCCACACCACAGCCGTGCAGGGTCCCCCAACCCAAAGCCATTCCACATGGTACACCTCCTTGCAGTAACCCCAAGCCCCACCCCATGCCCCATGGCACAGCACGATTTGCCCCCAAACCCCATGGCATACCCCCTGCAGTGCCCCCAAACCCCACACCTTGCCCCACAGCACACCGGCTGTCCCCCACCTTGCTCCCACCCCTCGAGCCCCCCATGCTCACCAGTGTAGTGGCCGCCCTGCATGCTGCCGTGGTGGTTGCAGACGGCGTACAGGTCGTAGAGGTAGTCGCGGGGGCAGCTCGGGGGCAGGCAGAGGGGGGGCTGCCAGGGCGCCCAGCGCCCCAACAGCTGCCCACCGGCCTGGCCCCGCTGTGCCACATGGGGGGCCATGTCGAGACCCCGCAGGGGGAACCTCACCAGTGTGGTGAGTTTGTGCCGGTGCTCAGCCACCTGGCGAAAGCGCTTGAGGTGGATGATGAGGATGTCAGGCAACGTCCAGAGGCTCAGCTTCACTGTGCCCTGCTGGGGCACCTTGCAGTGCGGGCAGCGCCAGGCGTCATCCGGGGCCAGCTGGGGACACCACATGCCACGGCCACCTCCCTCCCCAACACCCCCCCTGCCACCTCCAAAGCCCCCCTGGCACCACAAGCACCGACAGCCACCGTGCTGCGGCGGATCTGCCGGGCGCAGGCGGGGTGCGGGCAGAGCGCCCAGTACCTGCTCCTCCTTGGTGTAGAGCTGGAAGCACTCATCCAGCGTGCAGCTGTGCTGCTGCCGGTGCGCTTGCTGCTGCAGCCGCACGCTCTCGGCGTCCTGCACCACCTCCTCCTGGATGTTGCCAAAAAGGCTTGGGGGAGGGGGCAGGGGGTGACAGGACACGGGGGATCAGGAAGGGTGACCTGGATGATGGGGTGTCCCCCCGCCACGGGTGCAAGGGACTCACCGCTCTTTGGTGCTCATGTCCCACTCCACTGTCAGCTTCACATGGGGAGGGCCACCTGCCCCGCTCAGCTG
Source organism: Falco naumanni (assembly GCF_017639655.2). Taxonomy (NCBI): domain Eukaryota; kingdom Metazoa; phylum Chordata; class Aves; order Falconiformes; family Falconidae; genus Falco; species Falco naumanni. The sequence continues at coordinate 116,306,810 of NC_054054.1, forward strand.
CAGGGCTCTGGGGGGCAAGGACGAGGTGAGTTGCCCCCAAACCCCCCTGTCTCCATGGGGTCACCTCCATGCCAGCCTCCAGCGGCAGGCAGGGACAGCCACCCCCCCCCCCCAGTGCAGCACCCAGAGCAGAGACCCAGTGCCCAGGGAGTGTGGTAGCACCCATAGTGACACCACTGGCCACACAGTGACACTGTGGCCAGCCACAAGGACACCTTTGGCCACCAATGGTGACACCACAGCCACCCACAGGGACACTGTGACCAGTCACAGCAACACCACTCGCCATCTCAGGGGGGTGAGGAGACATCCTGGGGACAAACCTGTCCCTGCAGCACCCTTACCTGTCGACGGCAGGGTGGCAGAGAGGGCGGGGGTCCTGCGGGGACAGGTAGGCGCAGGGGGCCGAGCCCCCGGCCAGGCGGATGCGGAAGAGGGCTCCCGTGCCCTGCAAGGGGAGAGGGGGCTGTGGGGCTGGTGGGGGGCAGAGCCCCCCCTGCCCTCCGGCAGCACCTGTGCTTTGTGACATGGGAGAAAAATGTCGCCAAAAATCAGGTTTCTTTGATCCCCGTGTTTGGGCTGGCAGGGGACTCCCCCCAGGACGGGGATGCCGCGCTGGGGGATGACCTGTCCTGCTGGCTGCGGTGTGGTTGGGGGGCAAGGGGGCGGCACAGGGACACCAGAGCCTGTGGGATGGTGGCACCTGGGTGCTGGGGAGGCTCTGCGGTGGGAGCTGGGTGGCACTGCGGCCACCCATAGAGATGCTGTGGCCACCCATGGTGACACCATTGCCTACCTGCAGTGACAATGAGACCACCCACACAGACACCACAGCCATACACGGTGGCCACCCATGGTGACCAGCTAAAGGGAGACCACTGCCACCCACGGTGACACTGTGGCTGCCCACTGTGAATGTGACCACCCACTGGGACAGCATGGCCACCCACAGTGACTATAAGCCACCAACACCAAGAGCACACACACCCACAGTGCCACCTTGGCCAACCATGGTGACCCTGCAGCCAAGCACAGCTCCACACATGGTCACCCATGACTCCACCAGGGCCACCCAGGGCTCCACGATGGCCGCCCATGGAGACACCAGGGCCACCCATGGAGAGACCACAGCTACCCAGGGCTTGACCAGGACCACCCATGGCTCCACCAGGGCCACCCAGGGCTCCACGATGGCCACCCATGGAGACACCAGGGCCACCCATGGAGAGACCACAGCTACCCAGGGCTTGACCAGGACCACCCATGGCTCCACCAGGGCCACCCACGGCTCCACCAGGGCCACCCATGGAGACACCACTGCTACCCATGGCTCAACCAGGGCCACCCACGGCTCCATCACCACCACAGCCCTGATAGCAGCAGGTGCCAGCAGCCCCAGCTGAGCATGCCCTGGGAGGGGACAGCAGTGCCCCACCTCCAGCTCACCTGTGCCCGCAGCTCCCCCCGCAGCAGGGCCCGCAGCTGAGCCAGGATGCTGTGCTGGAGCTGCTCCCAAGAGACACCCCGCTCCTCCCGCAGCACCAGCGGTGGCCCGAACCTGGGGACAGCAGGGGACAGCCGGCTGAGGGGGGACACCCCCAAGCCCCCTCCCCCCGGGGGGTCAGGAGGGGCGGCAGCGCGCAGGCAGGCAGGGCGGGCGGGTACCTGGCGAGCTGGGGGCCGGTGCCCGCCGTGTTGCAGAGCAGCAGCAGGATGCGGCCGGCCGCCCCGCGGTGCAGGCAGTCGGAGGAGCGGGCGGCCGCGGGCGGCAGGCGCTGCCCCTCGGGCTGGGGGGTCCCGGGGGAGGCGGGCAGGCTGCGGGGGCACCCTGCGGGCAGGGCAGGGTGAGCCCCGGCCCCCCACACCGATGGGGGGCAGTTAAGGGGCTCTCGTTTAGCGCGGGTGTTAATTAGTGTGCGGGAGTTAATTAGTGCGTGGGGTCCTCCAGGCAGAGCGGTGTCAGCGTGGGGTCTCCTGCCCGCCCACAGCACTGCCCCCAGGCCTCCCACCACCCAGGGCATGGCCTCCGCCAATCACGGCAGCGCACACCTGCCTCCAACCAATCACGGCAGCGCACACCTGCCTCCAACCAATCACGGCAGCGCACACCTGCCTCCAACCAATCACGGCAGCGCACACCTGCCTCCAACCAATCACGGCTAAAGATCTCAGTTTCCCACCGATCCCAGCGGTGCGCAGCTGTGCCTGACCAATCCCAGCACTCACGACACCACTCCCTTCCCCCAGTCAGGGCACACCTCAGCCACCAATCACATCGAGGGCCTCCCCCACCTCCCACCAATCCCCGTGCACAGCTCCCACCCCAGGCCGCTCCCAACCAATCCGAATGGTGTGGGCAGGCAGCACCAGCCAATCGGGGCGGGGGGGCGGTACCTGCGCGGCGGGCAGGGGGCGGCTGGAAGGCGTAGAGGGGCGCCCCCTGCCCCGCAGCACCCAGCTCCTCTGTGTCACCCAGGGAGCGCAGGAAGCCCCGCGGGGACACCTCGGCCAGGATCACCTGCGGGACAGCACCCAGCGGCCTCAGCACCCCAAGGGGTGGCCCGGCCCCCCAGCTCCACCCCCCCCTCCAGCCGCCCCGTTACCTGCTCCGGGGGGATGCAGCCCTCCCGCGCCACCATCTCCCGCAGCTGGGCCACAGTGCCGAGCAAGGGTACGGCCAAGCCCACCCGCACGAACCGCCAGCGCTCACATTGCAGCACCAGAGTGACGTTGAGAGCCCTGGGGACACCGCGGGGACACGCACGCACCTCAGCAGGGGTAGCCTGTCATGGGCTGTGCTGAGGCCCGACGTCGCTCATGACCGCGCTGGATGGACCCCGTGCCCCACTGTGGCCACCACAGCAAACACCCATTGGACACTGATCCTGCGGCGGCAGCTGTCACCCATCCCCGATGCTGCCACCACTTCCCATGTTAATGATTTACCCCCAAATATGCAAATTACCCTGGTTGGCATGCCCTTCCCCCTGCCCCGCCAGGCAGCGGACGTGATGCTGGCCGTGCCGGCGAGCGGCTGGGGAGGCACAGGGCTGGGCTCACCTGGTCTGGCGCAGCGGGATGGGCAGGGAGATGCACAGGAAGGGGTCGAAGGTGTTGCTCTGCTTCAGGCAGTGAGGGCACGTCAGGGAGGACCTGCGAAACACAGCCCGGGGGCGTCACCAGCGCGGGCATGGCACCCTCAGAGACCCGCACCTTGGGGCTACGGCGCCCTGCCACCAGCACCACCCATCCTGGGTACCACATCCCGAGTGCTGCATCCTGCGGGGCTTGGGTGGCCCCAGCATCACACAGGGTTTGTGCAGGCTCCTGCCAGGGCAGGGCACCACAGCCCATCCCACCACAACACCCTCCCAGTACCCCCATTCCCAGCCTGCCAGCAGGGGTGGGGTAACAGCACCCTTCCCGGGGGCTGCCGGCTCTGCCCACCCAGTCCCTGCCATGGCACAGCCACTAGCTCCAGGGGAGCCCTGGGGACAGCAAGGGGGGACCCATCCGCTCTGCTGGGGGCATGGGCCACTGGGGAGGAGCACATTCCCCCGCCCCTTCCTCATCCCCCACAGCATCCCACAGGAGATGCTCCACCAAACCTCAGTTTAAAGGAAATTTTAATGTCAACCACCGCCTTACCTCCTATTTCTTCTTAATTAATTTTTATTTCTTTCTTTTTTTCCTCCTTTTTATTCCACAAAAAGGGGGGAAAATAAATTAAAAAAAAACAAACAACAAACAAATAAAAATCCTGAGCCCTTGTTATCTGTCACCTTAAAAGAGCCACTGAGCTCCCCGGGAAGCAGCCACACAAATCAATAAATCCTTTTGCACACAGACGGCTCTGGCACGCAGAAGGGTGTGCAAGTGTCTTTTTTGATACAGGGTGAGGGATTACTTGAGCGAGGAAGGACTTGTGATGCCAGAAGTGTCCCCTCACGCCCGCGATGCCGTGGCATGGGGGCAGGGTAGCCAGATGCTGCCCACCCAAGCCTCCCATGAGTGCCAGCCAGATGAACACGTGGGGTGTCCCATCACCCAGATGTGGGGACCCACTCCCGGGATGCAGTTCAGACCCTGCTCTGGACCAGTCCTTAATAAACCAACTCACCCTGCCCAGCCAAAAGTCACCCAGCCCATCACCCCCACAATCCAACACAGCTCCGTCTAACTGCGCTGCTCCCGGAGCTTCCCGGCTCATTCCTGGCGTAAGGCAGGAGCCCCAGGGCTGCAACAGGGGTGGGGAGTGGGCAGGACACCCCACTCACTGCTGCAGGGATTTGGGCTCTGACCCTCCCCGTGTCCTTCTTGGCACTCACAAAAATATTTGCTGGCATTGAATCAAACTAAGAAATGTCCTGAACCCCCTTGCTCGGCATTTCACCCAGCGCTGTGGCTGCCCCACCTGCGGGGGAAGAAGCTCCCAAGCCTGGGCTAGGTGGGCTGGCTGGCTGGAGCCCCCCTGCAGGGCTACGCGCTCCCCAGCTCACCCCTTCCCTGGGCTCACAGGGTCTGGCCACCCACCAGCGAAGCCCCCCCAGTGCTGCCTGGAGCTGGCAGGAGGCCGAAGCCCCCGGCCGGGCAGGTCCCAGCCCTCCCGCTCACCTGTACTGGGCCTGGAAGTGGCTCTGCACGAAGCTCTGCCCACCGGGATGCTGGGCGGCTGGCGAGGGGCTGCCGGCACCGCTGCCCCCGTCCTCGCCGGGCTGTGGGGGCAAGAGACAAGGCAGGTGAGTGCAGTGCCATGGTGTCCTGTGGGGGCTGGGGACATGTGCCAGTGAACCAAGTCCAGCTTCAGTGTCCCCACGGCACCAGGATGGGCTGAAGGTGATGCCAAAGTGACCCCCTGCCTGGCACCCACCAGCCCGGCACTGCTGTCCCCTCCGGGCTCCCTGTACGCCTTCTCCTGGGCTATGTCCCATCCACCAGCCAACACGGGGTGCTAAGGGTTAACCCCCCTGCCTGCATCCCTGCCCCAGCACCAGCCCATGGGCAGGGGATCTGCTGTGGCAAGACCCCCAAGGGCCACCCAATGCAGTCTGGCGACTGCAGATCCCAGACACCGAGGAACTGGAGCTGGGAACGCAGTCCATCCTGGCTGAAATCCTCCAGGAGGGAAGTCCTGGGCAAGGCAGCTGGGTGCCTGCAGCAGCCCCTCCAGCAGGGGAATGCTTGGGCGGGGGCAAGCTGGTCCCCCACAGCATCCCCCCCAAAGAGCCCCAGTACCCCCGGGCACACCCTGCAGCATGGGCAGCCCCGACAGGGAGGTGCCCACAGCACCCTGGCACCCACTGTGCAGGCAAAGGCACCCATGGGTGCTGGGAGCAGCCGTGCTGTGGGGAGAGCTGGGGCAAGGGTGGGATGGTGCAGGGGGCAGTGACCATGCGTCTGTGTCCGTCTGTCTGTCCCTGAAAGACGAGCCCCTGGAGCCAGTGTGCGCGTTCCTATGCATGCACCTGCCTGAGGCAAACAGGACTGGGCACAAATTAACCGCATGCAAATCACCAGAACCAGGGATCTAAAAAAAGCCTTGGCTGGCGCGATGCCCTCCCAGGCAGCTGGGCCAGCGTGGGGCTCAGAGCCGCCCAGAAAACCAGCCCCGGTGCTGCCCGTCTCCCCCGGGCCTTTACCAGCCACATGCCCAGGTGTGGCACCTGGCACAGCACCTGGCACGCCAAGCCCAGGCACAGCACCCCAGCGTGGCACCCCAGCATGCCAAACCCAGGCATGGCACCCGGTACACGGCACGCTGAGCCCAGGCACAGCACCCAGCACCCCGACTGCCCCGGAGCTGGGCTTTCAGGGGCCACGTGTCCGGCGCGGGCGGTGGGAGTGCTTGCTCCACCACCTCCCCATGTCACCACGTCTCCTGGCTCAGCCCCGGGCAGTGGGGTGCCCACCTCCCCTCCCACACCACCAACACCCGACCCCTCTCCGGGCCTGACACACGGGCACCCTGAGCCACCGCAGCCACAGCTGGGTCCCCACAAGCCTGTGGCACATCCCTGAGCAACACCAGGGCCCCTTCCCCAAGAGAATCCAGCTGTTCTGCGGGCCGGACACTGCTCGGGGTGGGCGAATAAGGGAGCCCTCTCTCCATGCCCCCTGCTTGGTGCACTGAAGCACAGCCCCTGCTCTCCCTGCTCTCGGCAGGGACTGACCCCGAGGACGGTGCCGCCAGGCTGCCCATGTCCCTGCCGCTCGCTCCCAGGGCTGGCACAGGATCCTTTCGTCTGTCCCAAGGAAAGGCAGGACCCCCGCCTGGGGAGGCGGCTGCTTTTCTCAAATTTGGGGGACTCCAGCACTGGCTCCAGCAGGTGAGATGTGCCCCAGGGACCCCAGCAAGAGCCAAGTCCTCTGCTCCACTCCACAGGGAATGGGGACACTGGGACACAACCATGTTACACAGCCAGACGTGCCTGGTTAGGAAAAACCTCCTGCCCTGGGAACTGCGGGGAGCGCCCGTCCCTGCTTACAGAGGACAGGAGTCACCGGTTTCACCACCTGCTACAGCCACGCAGAGCCCGACGGCAGAGGAGATGCCGCATAAGGGAGCCTCGGTAGCTCGGGAAAGGACTGGGCTATTTTGGGATAAGAGAGGGAAGTTTTGGTGTTGCTGTGAGTGAGACTGAAAATCAATGAGGTATTTGGCTCATGGGAGGTGGATTTTCCTCGTGCCATCTGCTGGCACCGAGTCCTGCTGAGCCTGACGTGTCCTTATGGCCTGCCCGGGGCCAGGGTCCATCTGGTGTGGCAGAGAGGGGACCTGGACAGGGTCTGCGTCCCACGTGACCCCCAAAAGCCAAGGGGGATGCCGCCTCCTCCTCCTCCTCCAGCCTTCCTGGCAGCCAAGCCTTGGTCCCTCCCTCGGCAGCCTCAGAGCCCACTGGGTGTCACAGCAGACACCTTGTGGGCACCCATCAAACATCCAGGAGGTATTTCCACCCCTGCAGCCTGCCCGGCTACAACCTCCTCAGCTTCTGCTTTCCACCAGCTGAGCTCCCCTGCTCGCTGAGCCTTGGCACCGGCTTGGCCATCCCCCTCCTCCCCATCCTTCAGTATCTGCACAAACCCTCCTCCCCCAGCCCGTGCTACCCAAAACCGGGGCAGGCACATGCATGCCCACCTCCCACCAGACACTTCAAAGCAATTTATAGACTCACAGCCCCCACTGGGCATCCCATCCCCAAGGACATGGGTGCCCAGGCACCGCTCAGGTGGTATCCCCCACAAGGAGCCAAGACTGGAGGATGCCAAGCAAAACCAAGGATGCAGTGGGGACACAAAGGGTCCTGTCCCCAGAGCCAGGCAGCTGCTGCAGGCATTGCCACCGCACCACCTGCCGTGCAGGCAGCCGAGGGCACCGTCGGCGTCACACCACAGCCCATGGCACACACTGGCACCTCGCATTTCACAAGCGAACAACGGGAGCTGCCCGCTGCCAGGCTCCCCCAAACAGCCTGGGGTATCTACGTGGCCCAGGGAAAGGCGGGCAGGGCTGAGGATGGCTCAGCTCAGCGCAGGGATGGCTGCAGTCCCCTGGGCAAGCAGGGCTGGAAGCCACAGGGCTGCCCCAGCCCAGAGGCTTTGGAGATGGGCACCACAGCCAAACCCTCCCACCTGGGACAGAGCCATGCCCACGTGAGGCTGGTGGCTGGGCAGGTGCTGCTTGCAGGGACCCCAACCTGCCCCCCCCCGGCCACAGCCGCAATGCCCCAAGCTGGGGACAAGGAGGATGAAGCTGTTCCCAGGACCCCCGTGCCCAAGACGGACATCACCCTGAAGCAGGGGCAGCACGCTGCTGCGCCGAGCCAACGCGACAGACACCGGCTGCACAAACCCATCCGCTGCAACAGGCAGCGCCCCGGCGGGCAGGCAGCCAGCAGGCAGGGCCAGGGTGATGCCGCGAGCGCAGATGGATGGAAGGAGACTTAATTACTCGTTTTGCCAGCAGCAAAGCCGCTGCGCTGTAATTACAGCGGGCTTAGCTGGAGGTGGGGAGGGACCGGGGAACCAGATTTCCTCCTGACTGAGCAACACCAAGAACCAGGGTGCCCACCAGAAACGGGGTGCTCCATTGGATGGGCTCCTGCCGACACCCCCACTCTCCCAGCACCCCAAGCACCGTGCCCAGCCCCGCAGCACCCAGATCCCACCACCGCCCTGCCCACACACCAGCCAAACCACATCACCCGCATTGCCATCCCATAGCGGGTTGGGGGGACAAGCCCAGCACACCCCCTCCCAGGGCATCACGGCTTCTTCGGTTCCAGACGTGGCACAGACACCCGCCATGAGCCAGGGTGTGCTGCCACCCCGGCCGGGGCCACCCACCTCCTCGGGGACACGGGCCTGCAGGGCGGGGGAGGCGGCACCCAGGTCCTCGTGCATGCGGTCCAGCAGCCAGAGCAGGAACTCGAGGGCGTCGTGCTGCGCGTTGCCCCGAAACTGCGAGCTGTGCTTGGAGACGATGTTCTGCAAGAGATGGGCAGGGCGGGCGCTGAGCCTTGGGCCATACATACTCGGCACTAACGAACGGCCAGTTCATTAGCATCCATCATAAAAACCCATCCCAACCCAAACAGCATCTGCCCTCATCTTGCCTCTGCAGGGACACTGCGGCCGCACGGGGACAGCGGAGCAGCGGGGACACGGGCACACATGGCCGAGCAGCAGCTCGGTGGCCCATCAACGTGATGTCTCAGCCCTCAGCTGCCGGGATGAGGCTGGAGGGGGACAGCTTGCTGCAGGTGAGGGGACAGGGCGCATCCCAACACAGCCCACACAGGGAAGCTCAGCCCAGAGGCACCCACCAGTGTCACCTGCCCTGTGCACGCGGCGTAATGCCCAGCGTGGGGATGCTCCAGCCGGCAGCAGCTCCCCCCAGGCCCTGCCTGCCCTTTGCCCCCCCACCAGCAGACAGCCTAGTGCCTCCCCCATGCCACAGCCCCCCCGGGCAGGCAATGCTGGCAGCACCAGCCCAGCCACCAAAGGCCCTAGAAGAGACAAGGGATGCTCATACGGTCAAGCAAAAGCGGCAGAAGGGAAGCCCCTGAGCAAACCTCCTGCATCCCAAAACTGGGGATGCTCAGCCCAGCAGAGCCTGGCACTCAGCACCCTCTGACTGAAGCACAGCAGGTGAGCGGGGAGGGAGACCAGGGATGTCCCTGACGGAGCGACATGCTGGGGGTTCCCACCAGCCCCCGCTGAGGGCAGTGCTGGGGAGGGGGTGCTGCCAGCCCTGCCAGGCTCTCTCCCTGCACCCAAAGCCCTGCCAGCTGCCCCTGCCCAGGGCTGCCTTCTGCTCCCCACCTCTCCTCCTCCCCCTGGCTCTGCAGGGAGGTGCTCACTGGGCTCCCCGCAGCATCCCCCCCCCTCCCCCTCCCCTTGCCTCCACCCTGGGACGTGCAGCTCCGTGCACAGCCCAGGAATCAGGCCTGGGGCAGCCACAGGCTGATGAAACCACCGCATGCTCCCTGCGGGCACCCTGCCCTGAAGCCCAGGTCCCCGTGCCACTCGCCGCACAACTTCACCCGTGCCTGGATCAGGTCCCACTGCCCTGGCCCCCCACCAAGCCACCGGCCACGCCACAGCATTTTGGCTTATCAGCATTAATTTTCCTGCCAGGTGAGTGCTGCAATGCCCTTACAGGGGGCTCCCCCCTCACCGGGGGCTGTGGTGACCACAGCAGGGCTGGGAATGCCATGGGGCTGAAGTGGTGCCCGGGAAGGATGAGCCCACCGGCATGTCATCAGGCCACCGAGCCAGTGCTGAAGCTGGCTCCTCAGCCAAGTTAGCCAAGGTCCCAGCAGGGCCACATGCCTGGGTTTCAGGTGGCCCCAGGGGGGCTCAGCTGTGGGTATGTGCTGCCAGCAGATGCCACCCACCCATGAGAGCTGCGTCAACAGCTCCCGGGGGAGCGGTGTGAGCCTGGGTGAGTCCCTGACCCCAAAATGCAGGTGGCATGGGGCTGGGAATCCCACTCCCGGCAGGGAACCCAGGGAGGGTGCCCAGAGAGCACCCAGGAAGGCAGAGCTGGGGGTCCCCAAGGACTCATCTTCAAGCCTGGGCCAACAGTAGCTGCTCAGAGACAGGAAAGGACAATTTTAGGATCTCAGTCCCAAGCCCTGCACGAGGAGTGAGAAACCCCAACCAGCTATGTGGATTTCAACCAGCTGATGCTGTTTAACCCTAACCATCCATGCTGCTTTTAACCAGCACAGTTAAACGGGACCAGCTGGGCAGGGATCAGACCTCCAGCATCACCAGCTAACACCCTGAGCCCATATCTCCCCCAGCCCCCCCCCCCCCCCCCCCCCAGCCCTGCTCCCAGAGCACAAGCATCCTGGTACAAGCAGAGGGAGCAAGGCCACCACGGATGAGCTTCAAGCGGAAAGAGCTGCAAACTCAGCTCTTATTTTAAAAATCTTATGTAGGTTGATATATTTAAAAAAAAAAAAAAAAATAAAGTGGAAATTCATGGAAGATGCAGATAACCACCCAGAGGGAGGTAATTCAAAGTGAAGGCTGGAAGCTTTGTTTGGTTTTGGTTTTTTTTTTTTTTCCTCTGGGCCTAAGGAATGTGTGTGTTCGGGAGCAGAGGGCACAGAAGCCCCGTGCCCTGCACTGCCAGGGCTCGTTACTTTGCTATGAGGAAATTAATGGCAGTGAGCTCCCGCAGGAGCGCCCATTGCACCCTGGCAGTCCCTGTGGGGTGGGTGCTGCCACGCTCCAGGCAGGTCCCCTGGGAAAGGGGGGCACAGCAGTGGGTACCCCAGCCCCTGCCCATGCCACAGGTGCCGGCAGCACCACCAGGAGCCCTGACCCGGGATGGGGCCCGGCTTCCCAGCAGCTCCCCCGTGCACTTTGCAAAGTTACCTGCAGCAGCAGGTCCCCGCTGAAATGTCACCCGCAGACCCGTGTCCCCACGCGGGGAGCTGCGATGCCAGGCTCGAAGCACTGCCCTGTGCCCGATACCCTGTCCTTGTCCCCAGGCTGGGCGCAGGGCCACAGCGTGCTGTGTGGCACCCAGCACGGGTGTGACGCACCCAGTGACAGGGCCTGAGGCCACTGAACTGGGCGCCCAGGGCACTATCCTGCCCTACCCACCCGCACGGGCAGCACCTGCCCACCCTTATGGCTCTGTGGGGGGCTGGGGTGGGGGGTCTCACCTGCCCAGAGAGGTCAGAGCAGGTGAAGGCTGCCCAGGCAGAGGTGGGTGACGGCAGTAGGGCTGGGGGTGTCTGGCAGGGCAAGGTGATGTGAGCAGGGGGTGCCAGTGGGTGCTGAGGGCAGGTGGGGGTGCCCGTGGGGGCTGTGGGAAGGGGTGCCGTGGGGATGCATAGGCAGAGGATGCCAGAGAGTGCTGCAGGTGGGCAGGGGGATGTCAGTGGGGGGTGCCAGGGGGTGCTGTGGGCAGTGGGATGCCGTTGGGGGGTGCCGGGTGGGCAGGGGTGCCAGTGGGTGCTGGTGGGGGCTACTGATGGGTTCTTGGGGCTGAGATGCCAGTGGACTCTGCAAGCAGGTGGATGCTGGTGGGGGGTACTGGTGGGCTCTGCAAGCGGGAGGATGCTGGTGGGGGGTACTGGTGGGGGGTACCGGTGGGTTCTTGGGGCTGGGATGCCAGTGGGTCCTGCTGTGGAGTACCAGTGGGCTCTGTGGGTGGGAGGATGGCAGTGGGTGCTGGTGGGGGGTACCAGTGGGCTCTGCAGGCAGGGGCATGCTGGTGGGGGGTACCAGTGGGTTCTTGGGGCTGGGATGCTGGTGGGCTCTGCAGGCAGTTGGATGCCGGTGGGGGGTACTAGTGGGTGCTGGTGGGGGGTATTGGTGGGCTCTGCAGCCGGGGGGATGCCAGTGGGGGGTACCGGTGGGTTTTTGGGGCTGGGATGCTGGTGGGCTCTGCGGGTGGAGGGGGGATGCTGGTGGGCTCTGCGGGTGGAGGGGGGATGCTGGTGGGCTCTGCGGGTAGAGGGGGGATGCCGGTGGGGGGTACCGGTGGGTTCTTGGGGCGGGGATGCTGGTGGGCTCTGCAGGCAGGTGGATGCCCGTGAGGGGTATCGGTGGGCTCGGCGGGCGGGGTTGCCGTCGCGGCGGCGGGGCCGTACCTTGAACTCGGCGGAGAGCTGCGGCGTGTAGTCGCGGGTCCAGAGGGCGCGGACGAGCGCGGCCAGGCGGTGGGTGACCTCGGCGCGCGCCCCGCGGGCGCGGTACCGGCCCAGCGCCAGGAACTCGGCCAGCGGCGCCGTGTTGCTCAGGCACTGCACCACCGCGTTCATGAAGCAGGTGTTGCCGTGGTTCCGCAGCCCCTGCGCGCCCGGCGGCCGCTCGCCGCCGCCCCCCGGGGCCGCCCCGCCGGGCCGCCGCCGCCGCCGCTCCCCGCCGCCGCCCCCCCCGCCCCGGAACCCCCCCTCGTCGTCCTCCGGGGCGGCGCGGCGCCTCCCGCGGCCCCCGGCCAGGCGCGCCCAGGTGCGGAGCAGCCGCCCGGCCAGGCTGCCCAGCGAGCGCAGCGCCCGCCGCCGCCGCCCGCCCCCCGCCGCCCCCCGCGGCCGCCCCGCCGGGCTCCCCCCGCCGCCCCGCCGCCGCCCCGGGCCGCCGCCGCCGCCCCCCCCCGCCGCGCTCATGGCCCCCGGCGGCCGCCGCCCGCCCCCGGCCCCCCCGGCCCCGGCCCCGCGGCGGCGCGCATGGCCCCGGGCGGGCGCTGGGCACCCCCCCGCCGCCGGTGCCGGTGCCGGTGCGGGGGCCGGCGGGGCCGGGCGGGAGGTTTTGTGCGCGGCCGGCTCCTCCCCCGGCCGGGCTGGCTCTGGGAGAGGGAAGGGAGCGGGAGGAGGAGGAGGAAGAGGAGGAGGAGGGAGCGGGGAGCTGCTGCCGCGGGCGGCAGAGCCGGCCGAACCCCGGCGTCCCCAGCATCACCGCGGGGTGCCCCCGCCTGCCGCCCCCAGCATCACCACAGGGTACCCCTGCCTGCCCCCAGCATCGCGCTGGGGTACACCCACCTGCTGCCCCCAGCATCACCCCGGGGCACCCCTGCCTGCCCCCAGCTTCACCTTGGGGTACACCCACCTGCTTCCCCCAGCATCACCGTGGGATACCCTGCCTGCCCCCCCAGCATCACCCCGGGGTACCCTCCATCTGCCCCCAGCATCATCCCAAGGCACCCCCACCTGCCCCCAGCATCATGCCAGGGTACCCCCCACCTGCTGCCAGTATCACCCTGAGGTATACCTGCCTGCCTCCCCCAGCATCACCGTGGGATACCCCATCTGCCCCCAGCACCACCCCGGGGCTTTCCCAGTAGTCCCAGCCATGCCCACTGGTGCTGCTCTCAGCATCACCCCAGGGTGTCACAGCGTCACTGTGTAGTGCCCCTGTCCTGCACCTCTGGGTGCTCTTAGCTGGCACAGGGGGACAACGTCACCTCTGTGCCCACCACACCGATATTTTGGGACGTAACGTGGCTCCCTCCCCACAGAGCCACAAAACGAGGGTGGCCAGCCCAGCACTGGCAGAGCCCAGAGGCTTTGGCCACCTCCTGCCCACCCCGCACTGGCTGGCACCCTGTGTGGGTGCTGGTTTGGGGGCCGGCAAAGCCTGGCTCCCAGCTGTAGGGACCAGCCCCGGAGCCCTCCCTGTGCAGCGTGGCCGCGAGGGAGGCAGGATGGCCGAGGCCACCAGGTCAGTGACCTGCTCTCCACCACAGAGGAAACCCACCGTGGTTTTTACAGGTGGTTTTCAGCCGGATCAGCCCCCTGGCCCAGCTGGATCCGTCCCATGGCACCATGCCGGCACAGGGAAGGGGGTTGCAGTGGGCCTGGCTGTTTCTGCAGCAAATCACCCTCCGCTCAATTGCAACCCAGCAGCAGCACATTGCGCTTCAAACAGCTGCAGGAGACTTAAATCCCCCAACCCAGTGTGGCCGCGTGGGGCTGGGACCCACTCGCCTCTACCAACAGCCCTGACACTGACTCTGGCCCAGGGCTGCTCTGGTGGCTCCACAAGGCGCTGAGACAGCCCCGAGTGGGGACTGGAGGCAGCAGGGCTGCCCCGTGAGCCGGCCAGCCCAGGCACACCTCGGGCAGCTGCCGTCGTCCTTTGTCAGGGCCAAGGGGCTGGCAAGGGACAGAGTAGGCAGGAGGTCCCTCTGCCAGGCAGGGGTGCCACTCAGTGTCACCTTGCTGCAGGGCAGGAGGGTGGCAGTGGCCCCATTGCAGCCGAGTGGCTCTTCTCTCCCCAGGGAGCTGCTGAGGCTGGTGCTGAGCTGGGGAGGGGGTCCCTGGGGGGCTGAGCTTGCCTGTGGGTGCTGCGGGTGCTCTTCCATCTCTGCAGGTCTTGGCAGCCTCCAGCAGCATCTCCCTGTGTCCTGGGGAAGGGTCTGCTGTGCCAGGCACCTCCTCACTGCCTGCCCTGCCCTGCAGAGGAATGGGGCACCCACGAGCACCCCAGGCATGGGGACACAGTGCAAGCACTGCCCTGGGTGCAGCTGGTGGTGATGCGGGGTCAGAAGAGATGGGGCAAAATGACGACGAAGGAAGGGCCAGGAGGTGCTGTGGGATGTCATGATCCCTTGTCCCCACGGGACAGCGTGTCCCTGCGCTGTGGGTGTGAGTTCGAGCAAGGTGGTGGCAGGGAGACGGGACCTCCCCAGGGGACGCCAGGCTGGTGGCCGTCAGTGTGGTGGGTGGCAGAGAGGCAGCAGGCAGGCACAGGCAAAGGGCTGTGTGCTGCCACTGGGGCCAGACGTGATCTCAGACAAAATCCATCATGGCCTGGCGATGCTGAGCGGATGGAGGCAGAGCAGCTGCCTGCACATCCTCTGGGGACAGGTGGCCCAGGGTGCTGGTGGGCTCAGGAGCTGCTGACTCAGAGAGGAGAGGAGACTGAGCCCAGCTGAAGTTTTCCTCCTGACCGCAGCCAGCCCTGATGGCTGTGGGATGTCCCCTGAGAGCCTGGCGTTGGTAGGAGGCCCCCCATCCCCCCTGCCAGGCCTCCTGGGGAAGCAGCCCCCTTCTAGAAGCTGTGCAGATCATCCTGGGGGGCTGCCACCCTGGGACCAGCCTGGGCACTCGGTCTTTCCTCTCCTCCCAGTGAGATGGGAATGAAGGGGGGATGCAGCCCTGCCTGGTGGGATGGGGTGGACCCTCCTGTGCCCTGGGGGATCCGCTCCTGGCTTGGCAGTGCTCGGAGTGGGCAGGCTGCTGGGATGCAGTGCAGCAGCCCCAGGCAGGATCTGGCCCTGGAGAAACCCCTCTGCACCATGTTGACTTGCTGCTCTAGCCTGGCTAAGGAAAGTTGCTGGCGCTGCAGGGGGGTCTCACTGTCTCAGGCAGTCAGGGAACGGCATCAATGGTGAGCCGAAACTCCAGCTACAGACACCTCTGTGCTTGGTGGTTTGTCTCTCAAACTGGCTCTGCACCCATGGTTCAAGTTCTTTTCTCAGCATCCTCCTGGCCAGAGTGTGATGAAATCCATCTTTACAAAGCCAGTATGAAAACTACTCCTTTTGGAAAGGCATCCTTAAATTAGGCTCCCTTCTGTACAGAGGTCACAATCCATAAAGCAAAGTCCCACGTGCTCCCTGGGACCCCCAGCCACCCCCATGGCCCTGGTTACTTCACCATCCTGCTGCAGAGCCCTAGGAGATGGAAACTGGAGTCTACTGAAGCTTTTGCATCAGGATACAGGGATTTTTTCTATCTGAATTATTTAACAAAGGTGGGTTGTGCTTCACACAGTGTGGGCAGAATGAAGTTTATCGAATCTAGAAAGCTCCTGGCTCACTGAAAAGAAAAGTACTTGTTGTTTCTCCCTAGTTGGTTTTGGCTGGACACTCAAGCCCGGCAGCATCCCACATGAGCCAAAACAGCAGTGGTGGGAGCAAGAGAGGGAATCCGAGCAGGGCTTAATGTTGAATTAAGTAGAACCAGAAATCCAAAGCAACTTGATAATGAAAGCAAGAAAAAGACTTAAAGAAAAAGCGAGGGGAGCCAGAAACTCACAGAGGCAGAAGCCTGATTGAGAGAGTCGGATCAGAAACCGGTGTTTGTGAGGAGGGGATGGATAGGAGGCGAGACTTGATGAACACATGAAAGGGAAAATCTCAAATGAGACAGTGAAATAGCGTGAAGTCAAAAAAAAAACCCCAGACCTGCCAGAATTAGAAAGTATTAGATCCTGAAAGCGGCTCTCCTGGGGACCCCAGCAACCTGCAACAAAGTGTGGCAGCTAAATAGCATCGAGAGCCTCTCTGATCGCCAGCTGCCCCCCACAACGCTACGCATAGGGAATATTAACAGCACACGTCAGCCAGCGACTTTAAACTCTCCTCGGATTTTGATGTAGCAGCGCCTTTCCCAGCAGCGGGGCGCAGGTCGGCGGCGGCACAGCCCGGCTCCGGCAGCAGGCAGCGATACCTTGTTGACAGGTAACGCCACGTTATTCCGATCCAAAGCAATTCGCACGCTGGAGTGAGCGCCAGGAATGCTCGCTGTGCTCACCTTCCTTTCAATAATACCGTATTTACAATCTTCCCTCTTCAAATCATTCTGAACGCGGTGCCTTCCTATTCAGGCTAAATCAAATATTTATTGGCGCTGCAGCACGCCGGCAGCGCTGGGTTGCGTCAGCACTTTTTCCCTAAAATGCCTTTTTTGGGATCTCTTGCCTGTCCCCAGCTTCTGCCTTCCAAGCTGCTGGTTTCTCTGTACCAGGCTTAGACTTTGGAGCAAATTTGGGGTGGGGAAAATCTAAACATCAAATGCAAAGAGAGGGGGGAAAATGCTTGCTTGCTAGCGTGGAAAATTCCTTGTTATGGCATGAACTGTCCTGGTGGCCTTGGACACCAGATGGCTGGGATGAATATAAAAACAAGGACAGTTTTGGTTTGATTAGGGAGACGCAGTGACAGGACAGCACTAGAAGAGTCTCCTCTGGCTGGGCAAGAGTCTCTACACTAGAGAGGCACTTGGGTATTAGGATGAGCGCAGGAAAAAAATCCTGAATATATCTGAGCTGAGCTGATTCAGGCCCAGCGGAGATCCATTTTCATGCTGCCAAATCACAACGACAATAAGAAAAAAGGGAAAACTTTGTACATGCTCACTGGGCCTTGCCATAGGACAATGTTTTCTTTATTAAGCCTCTCCCGCTCTCTTGGCACGGGCTGGGAACATCTGTGTGGCGGAGTGGAAACATGCTTTCAACAGCCCCCTGCTGCGGCCAGGGCTCGCGCCCTGCAGGCAGGTGAGGGTGAGCTGGGGGGAGACAAGGTGGGTCCGGGAGAATCAGCATGGTCTGGCTGCTGCCCACACCGCTGCCCATCCTGCTGCCCATCCCGCTGCCCACACTGGTGCCTGTCCTGCTGCCCACACTGCTGCCCACACCACTGCCCATCCCACTGCCCACACCACTGCCCATCCCGCTGCCCACACTGCTGCCCATCCTGCTGCCCACACTGGTGCCTGTCCTGCTGCCCACACTGCTGCCCACACCACTGCCCATCCCACTGCCCACACCACTGCCCATCCCGCTGCCCACACTGCTGCCTGTCGTGCTGCCCATATTGCTGCTCGTCCCACTGCCTGCACTGCTGCCTGTCCTGCTGCCCATCCCTCTGCCTGCACCGCTGCCCCAGCACCGGGCAGATTGGGGTGGCAGTCTCGGCGCAGGGCTTTGCAGGCTTAGGTAAATGGCAAGAGCTTTCTGCGCGTGAGCTAGGGCGAGCGAAGCCTGTGGTGGTTTTTAAGAGATTCTTGAAGTCCCAAGGAAATTTGTAACGCCGGTTTGCTGGTGAAATAGGGCTGATTATCTGATCGCGTCGTTATGGGGAGGATGATTACAGAATCTCCAGCAACCCCCCATCGAATGGTGACACGCAAGGTTATGACTCAAGGCAGAAAGAGAAAGCTTCCCCGTGCAGAAGACACTTCCTTATTCAGCTTCTCAGACTATAATTGAATTATAGATAGCAAACTAAGTTATTTAGTACCCTATTAAAGATGCATGGGTCCTGCCTTTTTTTGGGAGTATGTTTGAGGAGGAATAGCATCAAGGCAGGTAAATGCTGCTGTTCCAGGGGTCTCGCATCGTGCTGATGAATAGCAATGAACATGCTCCATCGGTTTTGAACATGAAAGGCCAGCAGATAACCCTGAGCTGCAGGAACTCCTGCACTTTGTTTGCAGCAATTTTGCTTTGTTTTTAATGCATATGTATGGTTCCTGGCTGCTTCACTGAGCAGGTATCTCCGGGCTCTTTTCACCCATTATCCCCTCTGAACTAAGATGATGTGATCTCTGCAGCAGGCACTGAAACCGGGGGTGGGAAGGGAAGAGCCGAGCCCCGATACAGCGGTGGTGAGCAGGGCTTGTGCTGCGCAAACTGCCCGGGGCTCTCCCAGGTGTCACGGCCAGGCTGGGGGAGCTCAGAGGATTTGGGTGGGAACCAGCCTCCCACCTTGCCTGTCTCCAGGATAAACAAAACCATCTTGCAAAGCTACGTCCATTAAACTCCATCTTTGCTCAGCCGGGAACCTCATTTTTTGCTGGGGGACTGGGAAGGCACTGGTTTGGTGCTGGGAGGCAGGACCCCCTGCTCCTTCTGGGGACGGGGCTGGCCGGGGAGCACTGGCAGAAACCCAGCTTGCTGCAGGGCGAGGTACGTGGGCGAGGAGGGATGGGGAGCTGATTCAGGTCTGACGTTAAGTGGGTCTCCAGAAACTCAGCGAAGAGCCAGTGGCCAGGGAAGGTACATCCAGGTGGATGAGGAAGCTGGAGGCTGTAACAGGCTGCAGCAGTCTCCCCCTTTCCCGGGGGAGCTCACACAACCCGAGACCCCAG
Source organism: Falco naumanni (assembly GCF_017639655.2). NCBI lineage: Eukaryota > Metazoa > Chordata > Aves > Falconiformes > Falconidae > Falco > Falco naumanni. Next base: position 116,325,649 of record NC_054054.1, read on the forward strand.
CCACCCCCACGGGGCAGGGCACGGACACAGCGCTCGGCAAGGCTCTCCATAAAGCCATCGCTTGTGGCCAGGCACCGCTGGAATTCCTCACGGGTCTCCCAGCAATCCACGGCCTGGCTGGCCGGAGACGCCAAGACACCGCAGAAAAGGAGCACCTTCTCCGGAGGGCTGGCAATGCCGCCCTGCCTCAGGCTCTGCCAAGCCCCAGCGCCCGGCCCAGCTGGCCTGGAGGCTGCTGGAGGAGAGCCGAGCCAAATGCTGTCATTCCCTCAGCGCCCCGCTACCTGGCAGAGGAGAGCCCAGGTAACTGGGGGAAGAGGTCAGGATGCACCTGAGCAAGCCCTTAGAGGACCTACGAAGTCCAGACTGCTTGGGAATCGCGCAGCGCAGCGGTCCGAGCCCCAGGGAGCGAGCAGAGATGCCTTGCTCAGCGCCAACAGACCCAGGGGTGCCTCCTGCCAACCTTTGCTCAAAATCCCATTGTTTAGAGCTGCGACACTACGATGGCTTTGCCCTGCAATCTCCAGCAAGATGTCCGTGCTGTGACCTTTCCTGGCAATCTCTGAGTACACCGAGTTCCCCCAGGGCTTGTCACCCACGTTGAGCCCAGGGCTGGGCTCCTCCTCTCCTGCGCAGCTGCCCAGCCCAGCTTGTGTTCGGGCTCCTGCTGGGATGAGCACCGAGCTATCCATTTCCACACAAGCAGATGCCCCGAGGTACTGAGGGATGTGCAAATCAACAACAACAAAAAATTAACTTCAGATGCTAGTGTGTTAAAACCCCTTATGGTGAAGCTTTTGTGCCGAGGACAGAAAAGCAAGAAGGGTGCTGCGAGCCTTTCTGCGGGGCTGTATGTCAGCGGTGGCCTGAGCCCAGGAGGAAGCAGCTCGCAGAGGGGGAATGGCATCAGAGGGCTGGTTGGAAGCCACATTCTTGGTGGTAAGAGGCTCTGATCCCAGCATTGTGCTGTGCGTTAATGGTAACAGCTAGAAACCTGGTCTCCCATCTCCCGGCCCAATGCCATAAAGCCGATGACTGTTTTGCCAGAGTCAGCCATCGCTGGTCTGTTTTAACATAACTTTCCTTCCCCCCCCAACAATAAGGATCATAAAGCCATTTCCAAAACCCAGCACATGCCTGATTTTCACTGACATTCCCTTCATCCCCTCTCACAGGCCCACAGGGACCAGAATTTAACTCCATTTTAACATCGCTGGCATCCATCAACACAGCTTAAGGGAGCTTGGTGCCACCGTGGTGCCCACGCATTTCTGTCCTGCCCCTGGCTGCTCCTCCTGCTGATGAGAATTCAGTAGATGCAGGGGCAGAGATGTCGGGAGTGTATGCAACAGGTATGCAAACATGCCTTCTGCTAGCGACACCCCTTTGCTTTTGCTGATACGACAGGATCGACATCAGCTCCCTTTGCCTTGGCAAGAGCGGGCCACTGACCCTCCCCAGCGCTTTATGGTAATTGCACAGTCATTACAGCTGATGCCATGCATGAGTGTTACAAATCTCCATTATTAACCGGGCCGTTCTTCATCACTAATGATAGCGTAATGAACACATTCATGCTGTAAAATACAATGTGCCTGCCGTCAGGCAAATGCATAATGGGGAAATTTGTGACTGCAGTTCATGTGTTCCAAACACAACCTGACTTCTGGCAGAAGAGCAGCACAGGTTGCTCTGCATCTCTGCTTCTTGCCATTATTCATGTAGGTCACATCCATTTGTAAAGCTCCGGGGGCTCCCTGGGGGCCCCGGCTGTGCTGGTGAGGAGCATGTATGGCTCTTAGCACTTGTGTGAGATGTGCCGGGAGGGGCAAGGTTGCGCTGGGGGAACAAGCGCTGCCAAGCTGCTGCATGGCTGAGCACTGCCGGGAAAGCAGACGAGCTTGTCCGCGCCTGGCTCAGCCACGGGGATCCATCTTTTCCAAATGCACTAACAGACTGAAAGGTCACACAGCTCCTTGCAGTCACAGCCTGCGTGGTTATCACCTCTATTTCCTATACAGTAGCGCCCCAAATCATCTACCCCGACAGCAGCAAGGATGTGAGGGCACAGCTTTGTGCACGGACACCAGGGTGGGGGGCCTAACACAGCGCAGTGTGCACACTGGGCCATAGGATGGGAGATGCTGCAGCGCACTGCCCACCACCCTGCGCCCTGACCAACATCGGCCAGCTGTGCTGGAGCACGTGAATTCAGCCAGTGTCCATGCTTAAAATTTGGGCTGGTTTCAATAAAGTGATGCTGCTTCACACTGAAAAGGAAGACGGGCAGGACACAACTTCTCCAAAGATTCTGCACTCTCAGTTTTCAAATCTGTAAGGTGACAAGACACAGAGCCTGAGCCTTCTGGCTGGCTGTCACAAACAGCAAGTGTGGTTTACCAGCCTTTACTCTCCCCGTGCCAGCTCCTGTCCTGCACAGAGTCAGCGGGTGATGGTGGCCAGGTGAGTCAGGAAAGTCTGTCTCACTTTGCTGCCTCTGAGCCACAAAGAACCAGCTAGTGAGGACGAGTGTGCAGGGGTTGGTCTTTATACCCCTGGACAGCCACACCAGAACAGGACTTTGGCTCCCTGACGGGTACGTGGATCCTCCTCCCACCTCTAATGACAGGTCTGGCAAGATCTGATGGGAGTGGAATTGCTTTGCCGATGTGGGACTCAGCCGGACAGTTACCTACATCTCAAAACCCCGCACCTCGGAGAGCACGGGGAGCTGGTGGTGACATGGGTCTTCAGGACGGTCTGCTTAGCTCTTACTTCTGTTTTGATTCCCCTAGCACAAGCACAAATGTTTTGCCTGTCTGTCCCACATTCCAGTGGTTTGATCCTGGCTTCCAAACCACAGCAAGCATTGCTGCAGAGCTTGTAAAACCTGCTGGAGTGTTTATCGCTGCAGAGCATCAAGTCTTGACTCCAAAGAGGAAGGAATGACTTAATTCTTTTGCTAAAGACTCCATCAATAAGGGCAGAGAGATATGAGCCAGAAGGAATATGACTTGCATAGTGTTTGATGGACAACACAGGTGCACAGATACCCTCCGAGACAGTCCAAAAGGATCCACCCTTGTTGTGCTACAAGCAGTAAACATTTTTAGTGGCATATAAAGAATAATAAGCAATCATACCTTTAAATTCCTATCCCCCGTTGCCTACCAGAACAGCTAATACTATCAATACTGGCATGACAGTATCTAACTGACAGTGCCTTTAAATCATCATCATCTTCGTTAACTAAAACGTCTGTAAGCCTTAATATTACAGAATGCAACATTTTGCTAACATTTTAATTCATGACAGTATTCTCACAGACCTTCAATGCCTGCAAAAGAAGTACTTACTTCACTTGAATCAGTTCACAGGCTGGCTGTCTACCCTGATCTTTAAACAGTATCTTGAGAGCTGTTGGTTTTAATACTAGATATGATACCAGGTACTCATTCTCAGACTAAATATGTATTTCATGCAAATTTGGAGCCCGTTTGAAAAATTAGCTCAATGACCAGGAATGCGAATGTGTCTAGCTGGAAACATCCAGGCATTTTATAGAAATGACTGCACTCTCACTCTTGAAAACCAGGCCCCTGAAGAGATTTTTAAATTGGACAGTGCAAATGAAGAAGCTCCGACATCCTTGTATTCCTTTGAGAACACGGATTTAGAAGCTTGATTCAAAAGAACTTCCAGTTAAATGCTTGAGTTGGAGCTGAGGGTTTTTTCCTTAATCAGGACCAGACAAATTAAAATGAACACAGAAGACTGAATTTTCACAACAAGTTATTCATTAAAGGAAGGGACAGAAGGGGGTAGGGAAGAGAAAGAGAGACCATGTGAAAACAAGACAGCCCACAAAAATGAGCAGACATACAAGTAAAACTGTCAGGAAAGGTGGCAGTAACAACATGCAAGCGTTACAACAACAGCCAAGATGATTTTCAGAAGTGACGAACCCTTTCACACCAATCTAAAAGTAACAACAAATTCTTAGCCCCCCTGAAAAAATCAGACCTATTTATTCAGTGCTAGAAAGGATAGCTGAAGGATCTGGTAAATGCATACCAGAAAGTATGAAAATAGTATCTCTTCTAATAGAACAAATGCTTTAAAGCAACCTCAACTGTAAAAGAAAAGGATCACTAGGACTGGCCGAGGAAGCAACAGCCTAGGAGTTCCTGTGCCAGCTGTTAATGCAAGTCTGGGAATTTCCAGAGGAAGATGGCACCATCTGCACTCACACTCACAATGTACTTGTTCTCGGGGCAGATCTTGAGACGGGTGATGCGGCCGCTATGGCCCGCTCCAACATGAGTCACTGCACCCTCGTTATAGTCCCACAGTTTCACCAGATGGTCATCACCTCCTGCATTGGGCACAAAGGAAGAACAAACGGTTACACGGAGCTCTGCTGCCTTCTGTTCCCAGATCACAGGCAAGGGAATACTTAGGGATCGATTTGATTTAGGAAGGGTGGGGTACATTGTCTTGGCATTACAGCAAAAACTACTTTTCAGCTGAAGTAGAGTCTGTGAGCACAGTGCTCAGGACCTACACCAGCAGATCCCAGTGAGCTATGGCCAGCAATTGGGACCAATCATATGGAGGGGCCTTCAAAATGCTCTGAACCAGCACCCACTTACCAGATTAATCTAAAAGAACTGGTGCTGACACCAAATCCGTGGTTTTGAACTATAATCAGTACACGCAATACCATGGCTCCTCTGCGCTAGTGCTAGGCTCCCAGAAGAGATGTCACAACGGTGGGAAACATGTGAGCCTGAGGCTGGATGAAGCCTGAAGTCATGCCCACGTGTAAACCGACGGAGACTGCCAGGCTTTTGGAGTAGGACACTTGGAAGAAATCATTCAAGTGCATGGTGCACACCACTGAACTAAATGAGGAACAGGGCAAGATGAAACCCTGTACTCCCCTAGAGATGCCTGAACCTTGTCTTCACCTTTACATTACATCTTGCAAGACTGAACCATAGTATCTTCCAAGTCTGAACCACAGCCTTTTTCTAAGTATTTTTCTTCAGTTATTAGTTTTATTTTCCCCTTTAGCTGACCCCTTCTTTTAGTTTTTCTTTCTTTACTGAGATCCTTGGTTCATTGCCTCTTTTTTCCTGGTCTTAAAATGACCTCCTCTTTTCTAGTTTTATCCAGCCACTCACCTGTGACAAAGTATGCCCCATCTGATGTGATGTCCATTCCATTGATGGAACCTGATAGAGACCCTTCCACTTCTCTGATTGCAGAGCCATCAAACACTTCCCAGTATCTAATCTAGAGAGCAAAGGAGGGCTCAGCTGTGCATGAGCAGCACACAGACCTCAGTACTGCTCCGTAACACAGCCTTCTGTGGCTGTACAGGAGTTTTACCATGTAACTAGTGCCAGACTTAGTGTTTTGGAATTGCTGCAAACATAATACCTGCCGTTTAGCCTAGCTTACCCTTCTGTCTGTTCCACTGGTGATTATCTGGTACTCTTCAGGATGGTAACACACACATTTGAACAATGTGTTGGCTAGAATAATTTGTCTTCTTATAAAACGCCTGCAAAACATCCCCAAAACAGGATAAAATGATAGGGTCAAAATCCAGACTTTGACTGCCTGAATTATTCCTGCCTCTGCTGTACATCAGATCTCTCCATGTAGATATTTTTCAGGTATTGGTCTGAGTTCAGGGTTTCATGAAAGGTCATCAGTTTAGTTCCCCATCACAGCTGCCTTCTAAGACTTTTGATCTGCTGCCATAAAAAATGATTTTTTAAAATCCAGAATGCTTTCTGGGTGCTATTCACTATGGAAAAACTTCCTTATCTTTACCACAACACAGAAGGTCTGCAGAGCTGCAATACCTTGACAAGAGTCATGAAGTGCTTGGAAAATGGAGCTAGTGGGAAACTTAGGAAATCACCTGCTCCATCCCCTTGGCAATGCAGGATCCAGTGAAAGAAAACAACTTGAGACAAATGTTTGTCTAAACTTTTCTGAGTAGTTTCTAGCATCAGGAAGTTCTGCATTTCCTGATTTGATTGTTCCTTCTAGTAATTTTTGTTTCTTAATGCTCTTTTTCCCCTCCTCCTCATAATGCGGTGTCCCAAATAGGGCACAGTGACCCAACAGAGACATTACCAGTACTCTTAAATGCCTTGCAATACTTATCTGTCTCCTTACACTAAATCCCAGATGACGCATGTTCCATCCAGGCTGGCTGTGACACACTCCCGGTCGTCCTTCTTAACCTTAATGCAGGACACAGCAGACACATGCACCTTCAGAACTTCTCCCAGTTTTTGAGTCCTTTCACCAATCTCCCAGACGCTCACCTGAAAATCAGCAACAAGCATCTGCTCTTGTACCACCTGGTCCTGAATGAGCTCAGGGATGCCTAAGGCTTTCCTGAACTCCTTCTTTCTTATAACACATACAGCAACTCAATCTCAACAGACTCTCTCTATTTTCCTGTAGGTTATTCACACAGCTGACTCGTAAACCAGAACTGAATTCTTGAGAGTGTAATCCACTTGGTTCAGGAATTCCTGACCATTAAACCCAGACTTTGTTTTTGCCAAGTTCCCACTCTCCCATGTTTCAGTTTACTCATCTCTTAATCAGGAAAAAATATCTAGTCCATGATATAGCTCCAGCGGTGCTTTAAAGATCAAAGAGCAAGGCTTCTGAAATGGAATATAAAAAAGCTACCTGCTATTTGTGCTACACATAATGGCAGTAAGTAAATACAGAACAGCTCCTCAAATCTTTGACGTGAAATATGTGCCTGAAAGCACCTCTTTTCCCAGTGGTGGTAACAGCAAAAATCTTTCTGCTTTGAGGACTTGATCCTTCACACCTTGCATCTACTGTCCCACTAGTGCCAAACTGCATGGTGTCTATTCGCTTATACATTCCCCTAATGTCAAAACCTAGTGAAAACTTAGAAATTTAGACACTGACATCAAAAGCAGAGAGCTGACCTTCCATGTTCTCAAGTCTGATGCTGACTGGATCTGGATGTCCAATTCCCACTTGCTAAATGATCAGAGTACCCAGAACCCTTAAGTAACCCTGAAAGTCACAGCTTCCAGATGACTGATCTTGACAGAACCATTAGCATTTCAGAACACCTTTTTTGTGTTCTGAATGAATACTGCAGGTGCTCCCCTGCAGTTCTCATTTCTAGTTAACCAACCTTTACCTTTAATTCTGTCTCAGCTGCCTTTTTCAATTCAGAGATGAACTAACCAGAGCTTGTGCCATTCTGCATGTGCTGATAACAGAACAGAATCTAGGTCCTCTGTCTTCTGCATCCTTTAGCGCTAATCATCCAAAATACTTAACTGTTCGTTTATCAGTGAAGGGCTGAAGTGGCTCATCATCTCTAATGTCTTTATGCAGCAAGACAAGGCAGTGCTGCTGTTACTGCTCTACAGGAGAGCTGAGGCGCAGAACAATTCAGAAAGATGGTTCAATGGTTAGGACATTAGCCTGAGATTTGGAAGACCTAAGTTCAATTTTTCACCCTTCAAGACTTCCCATGCCATCTCCAGCGGGGCACACGGAACACTTTCAGGGTACACAAACAAAGTACAGAGCAGTTAAATCACAGTCAGGAATCCACGCACAATTAAATGTCTTGTTCTGAGTGCTCACCAGACTGCAGAGAGGAAGTCCGAAACAAGACAAAAACCTGAACATGAGCCTTCCAATTATTTATTTTTAATATAAATAACACCCCTGCATTTAAATTACTTAAACATTAGGAGTGTCACTTTTACAGACTGTATATGAAGTGTACGAAATAGCCAAAGTACGTGGTGTTTGTTTTGTATGGCTGGAAGAGTACTGTTGAACTGCACAGGTATAATGCCTACAACATGTTTTCTGATATTTACTGTTATTTGTATTGGAATGTTTCCGTAACTGTATTAGAAATGGAGTTATTATTAAAGTCTTTTATTAACACCATCACCTAAAGCAGACAGAACCATCCCAGAAAACTAGGAAGTTCCCCCATAAACGCTATAGCAATATCAAGTGAACTTTGTGCTACTAAATGAATTCATACAGGTCAATCAGGACAGTACCAGGACGTCCGGAGCAATGACAGAAATAAAATCTGTGCTAGAGCAGTTAGATGGAGGCTTGCAAACAATGACTAATGCAGATAAGCCAAATATAGGGGAAAGACAAATGAACAAAAAGGATTAAGAGCATATTCTGCATTAGAAGGATTTCCAAGACTACCATGCCAGAAGAAATAGGGGCATTGTTTTACATTGTGTCCTCTGAGAACAAGAGATTTGCATATATCAAAAGACAGTATTTTCGAACTCGGTCCTTTGCACAAGCGAAAGCTAAGAATAGCTCGCTTTCTGACTAAGCAGTTACAGACGATGGGCAGGCCCTGTGATGGAAAGCACAAAGCTGCTCTGGGTTTTTTAAGCAAAAATTACCTGCCCTTCACCTCCTCCACTAATGATCCGTTTACAGTCACTTGTAGCAGCAATTGCAGTCACTCCCAAGCTATGGGCATTGTTAATCACATACATTAGCCGTCCAGTCTCTGGCGTGAAGGCACGGATTTTCCCATCATTCCAAGCTGATGAATATAAAGAAACAGATTACCCAGGCACACAGACTCTCCTCATATTATTGTCTCACTTTCCTTTCCAAATGAGCCATTTTTATTAAGTTCCTGTATAAGGCCCACCCTGTTAGATCATCAGTATATATGTGGAAACCACTGCACTGTAGATGAGACCTATAGTCCCAAATAAACTATTAATATTTAATTCCTTTTTGATTCTGGCTATGGACAAATTGATTTGGTAACAATGGGGAGACTGCATCGCTGCTCTAGGACTGCAGGAGTTCCTGTGTAAGCAATTTGCATATGGTAATGGGTGGCAGCTTTATGCAAAAGCTGCTTTACATACTTCACAGGTTAAGCTGTTGCATACAACAGGTTAATATTTTAGAATTAGGTCTCTTGAACAAGACTACATGCTGAATTGCTGGAATTCACATCCAAAGCAAGCTCTCCAAACTTTGCCTTCCATGTACACTGTAACTACAGCACCAGGATACTGGTGGCTGCGAGCAAAGTTCATCGGACCAGCTGCAAGCAAAGAGGCCTTTGAGTCAAGCAATGAACTGATATTAAACCCATTCCCAATTTAATCCTCTCTTCATTCTAACATACTGATGTTTATTACATTTGGCAATACTTGAAGACATGAGTCTGGACTGACAAGTTACCTGAAATGATGCTCTTGCCATCCCTCATAACATCTACAGCATGGCAGGTCACGTTGGGGATGACGATTCGTAGGAGCTCCCTGTTTTCTGGGGTGTACCACACTCGAATATCGTTTTTGGAGCAGGTAGCAAACAAGTCAGAAGCTCCCCTGGAAAATTCAGAGATAAGAGATAATGAGGAGGGGCATACAGAAAATGCTTCTTTCTTTTGTCAGATATTAAATCATTCTTCAAAGCTCAGCTGCTTCTAGCGTGCAACTGTAATCTTCCTAATAGGGATCACCATGGTTAAGACAAAGGCCTTTTTTGTAGGATCACTTTTCTCACATAAAATTCCTCTGGCCTGGTTCCTACTGAAAGATTCATTTTAAGGAACATTTAAAGATAAACTAAAATGATTCTTTCTACTTTTTGGAAGTTGTGACATTTATTTCCCATATTCAATCTCTAAACAACGTTATGTGTTGTATATAAGAGACACAAAAGAGGGTGTAGAGGTGCTCACTGCCCAGATTTAACATCATGGACCCACAGCAGCCTCATATTGTAAAGATGTCATTTTTTATCTTGCTTACTGGATGATTTCTATTCAACATTGCTGAAGGCAATAAAAACGACAGCAAAAGCCTGTTTGTAATATACTTGTTGTACATGTTTGAATAAAAAAAGACCTGCAGCATTTCAAAAGCTATGGGACTGAATGCTTTGAAATAAGCTCTAAACCATACATCCTAGGGATATGACAGAAAGTGAAATCTAGAAAGGTACCACAAGCTTTTGTTCAACATCACCATCAGCGCCCAGCAAGATGAACCAGGACAGAGAGAACCTGGCACAACGAAAGTGTGGCCCCTTTCAAGCCCAGCTTGCACGGGTGCTTTATAAAGCACGGTAACATCAGTAATTCAAGTATTCTAAAATAAGCCAGAACGGGGAAATTAAGCCTGTATTTCCCAGTCAGTGACATGCTCTGTTCAAAAGCAGTGAACAGATAAAAAGTTTAAACATACATGCAAGAATGCAGTCCTGTAGTCCTTACAATCAGCACTAAATTCAGCTCATCCAGATACCTCTGTGACACAGATGCACCAGTCAGGTATATCAGCGTCAGAATTACCCTAAGCTCTAATGATTTACTCATTAAATTACAAGGATGTGGATTTTTCAGGCTGGTGACAAACAGACAGGAGGGCATCTTGCATTGTGCACTTTGCTGTACCCTGGTAAGATTTGATCCTTTGTGCTGCATCAAGAATCGATGCAGTAACAACATGGCAAAAATAAAAACTTTAATTGGGATCAACCTCCCGTTCTCTATTTGGAGAGGAAACAACCAATCCATTGTGTGTTGTTTTTGTTTTTTTTAAATAAAGTGTCACGATCCTGCAATACAGGCAGAGGGAATGTTGGCTGTCCATGAGACAAAAGCAGACAGAAGACACACTGGAATACCCAGCATCTCTCGTCACAAGCCTAGAATTTAATATAACACGCCATATTGTCAAACACGAAAATCTAAGTGAGGCTGAGAGACCCAAAAAGCCTCTTTAAACAGCTCTATTTTTTAGTCAGGTTTCAGCTGATGTTACAGGTGGGTAGTAAAGGAGACACCTCTACAAATTCTAGCTGCGACAGGATACACAAGAGCAGACTTTCAGTATTTACACTGCTGGCAGACTAAGAGACCCAAGTCTCACAGCACCAGCCCTTGGAGAAAAGGGGGAGGTTGCTATTTCTGCCATTACCCAAACATAAATAATTGTTTCTTTTTATTTAGAATTCTTTCTGTTGATCAGTGATTTTTCCAACTCTCAAATTGAACTGCTGCCTTCTGCCTTCGAGCAGCACTCATTGTCACCCTTGCATTTCAGTGGTAGGTTACAGTATAAATCATCCTGTAAAGATGCTAACAGGCTTTGGGTTCCTGTTGGGTAAAAGGTGTGTACATAGGTATTCTGACCTTACTTGCAGCTTACTCAAACTTCTTTGCTGGCCAAAAGCATCCCAGCCAGTTATACTTACACAGGAAAAACAATGTCGTGGACAGCTTCGCTATGACAGGCAGCAATCAGCTCCTCTTTAAATGCAGTGTAATTGATTTGATAAATCTGGCATGCATTTGTCCCTACAAAGAACTGGTGATCCTGATCTCTACATGTCAGGGAAGTGACAGCACCTTGAACTTGAATTTTCCTGTTAAGAGAAAGCAGAGGTTTGGCCTGACATTGACCTTGATGTACTAGTTTCCAGTTTCCCTTTTCCCCGACTTCCTCTAGTCTCGACTTCCCTGTTTCCCCAAAAAGCAGCACATTCGGCTGCGATATCAATGTGAAAGAACGTGGTCAGGACTAACATTTCATTCCCAGTCACATGTTAATACTTCAGATGATCTTGCCTGTCCCACCTGCTATTCTGCCAGGGCATGCAAAGGCAATACTTTGGAGACTTTGTTTTCTGGACCAGGGCCTAAGGTAACAGCATCTTTGTTGATATTCTTGCTCAAGTGCACTTAAATATCCCATATTCAAGAAGATTTCCAGACAGTTTAGATCTTCTGAGAACAGTTTAAATTTTACATTGCGGAACTGTATGCTTAAGTTGGCTACTTAAACAATGCAAAATGAACAGCTGCAAGCCCAATTTTCAAATCACATAAGGGGAAATGGCACCTGCGGCTATTCTGTATGCAGAAAAAAAACCTTGCACATACTCCAGCACTTCCAGATATGTGCCTATAAAATTAGCGGAGCCCTCCTTTGCAACCCCATGTCCTCCAACAAACCCTTTTTTTAGACAGCAAATACTATTCTTTCTCAGCTGGCATAAATGAGCATGATTTTACTGACTTGAATGGACCTGTCTCACTTTGCATCAATTTAGGATCTGACTCCTAATGCCCAAAAGGAAACAATGGTCATTTCAAATTAACAAGTAGTAGGGCAATTCACTTCTGTGCAAATGCACGCAGTAATTTTCAGTCTGCTTCAACTTCATTAGGCTGGAACCACACTGTCTATTTTGTCTGCAGGACTGAAAAACTGAGATTTATTTGGGTTATGCCTTTATGTAGAAATTATTGGGTTTTATACTGTAACCCTCTGGGGGAAGTGTCACCTCTACCCTCCTGAATCTCCCATCTGCAAACTCACTTCATTACTTTGTAGTTTGAGCCTTTACAGAGAGCTACAATCCCTCCTCCGGTGCCGACTATTAAATCTCCTGTCTTCAGAAAAAGCAAAGCTGTGACTCCCTAGGAGAAAACAGGATTAAAACCACAATTGGATGGAGGCAGAGGCTCCTTTTATTGCTGCAGCCATGCTGAATAGCACAACAGTCCCCATCATGTTCCCAACGGTGGTTCTTAACAACACTCAGATATGGCTTTATCAGCATTCTTTGACTGCCCTAGGCTAAAGAGTGACTCTACAGAGGGAGAAGGGTGAAAAACAGTTATTAATTACAGGTATATATGAACTACTACAATATGAGGAGCAAGTAAATAGCATCATTGTGGATCCTTCAGAGCAGCTGGGACCACATATGAGCCTACATAATCTTAGCTCATTCCAGTAAGCAACACCACACACACACACATTTTGGATTAGTGCCTCTGTTTTTCCTTCTACTAGTTCTTTGTCTGTCACACACGGAGACGACAGAGGATGCAACTCAGCCTAAGTGTCCTTTCCTACAGCTGATTTTAGGTCAGACCTGCTTCCCAGGCCTCTCACCCTGTCTGAAAGATGCAGTCCCATCTCCTACCTATTAGTATCAAACCACATTTGTCACAGAAAAGCTTTGAAAATTATCAACATGGGTTTCACTATTTACTAAGATGAGTAGATCAACAGGAGGCCAGCCATTACAAAAAGGAGAAACGGTTTTCCACAGATAAAGTACCAGACTACAGCAAAGAAGCCAAACAAAACCTGCAAACAAAACCAGTCCTTAGCCTTGCCACAAGATTTCAAGTATAGGAGTCAGTCCCTACTTCCATTCTGCCACCTGTGAAGTAATATTACTCTTCTCTACACAAGACAACAGAGTAATTCTTGAAAACCTGAGAGATCCCAAAACAGGCTGCAAGGGGGGTGAAACTATTCTGTGGGGTTAAATCCTGGTATTCTTACTCAGAAAAACATCCCTACTAGCTTGAGGGTACATACACATGAGTGAAATCAAAAGGGAAAAAAAGAAGGAAATAAAGGAGCTTTATGCCATCAAAACTTGGACTGAAAACTAAGCTCTGTCACGAAGCAAGTACATACAAAAGGCACAGGCCAGCTGGTAGCAGCTCCAGGCTCCCCATGACCTGCAAGGAATCTGTTGAGCTTGACATTTCAAGTTGCAATATAGACCCCAGCAACATTTGCACTACCTAGGTTAATTAGCAGTACTGCCAACTGTTGTGATAGTACCAGCAGTTTCACAATATTAGATATTTTTTTTCTTGAAGTCCGAGCTCATAGAGCCATTATGTGAAAACAACAACTTCTGTTTGGTGGAGTTTTTTTCTGGGAAAAAGAAAACACTTCTAGCATTTAGTGTTGCGAAATGATGAAGTGAATTCTCAAGAATAACAACCAAGAGGCAAATCAGAATAATTCTGCATTTATTCTTTAGGAAGAAATCACTGTCATGTGCTTGGCTTGTGATTTTTTACCAAATACAAGTGTCAGCACTTTATGATAAAAGTTTGACATCTAAGCAGCACCACCCAGCATTCCTGTTCTTTTCAAGCATTAATCTCACCTAACCCCAGTAAATTTTCAGGATTAAATACTTTCAGAGTGTTTAAAAGAATGAAAGCCAGAAAGCATTGATCTTCTGTGTGGAAAGGACTGAAGGTCTAAAGAAGGTAAGAGAGGAAGTGAAGAAGGAAAAAAAACCAAAATGGACATTTGAGCTATTAAGACCTGGAAAGGATGTTGCAAAAGCCACAGACAAGTTCTGATGAATTTGGAAAAATTACTTTGATTATCCAACAACCAGAGGCAATTGATTGTTTTTAAAGTCTTGCTTAAACTCTTTGAAGGAAAAGAAGAAATAACCAGTATACATAACAGCATTCCAGTGCTGTCATTACAAGCAGCCTTGCATCTACCTACACATCAGCTTAAGGATGAAAAAATTGAAAATTTTTTCCTGATTTGTAATTTAATTGCACTGGATTTCTTCATTAGTCTTTCTCAACCAGTAGCACATCCAGTCTCCTGTAGTATCAGGACTGATCACTGTGATAAACACAACCTCCAGAGAGGATTTTATGCCATACTATCACAACACTACCAGGCAGGAAGCCAGCTTTCATGCAAATATTCTTAGCAAACGCACAAGAAGAAAGGGATTCTTTTCAATTAGAAATACGATCCACAGACAGAACTGTTTCTGAACAATGTTTTAAAAAATTTCCTATGAGGTGTTGGCAGCATTTTGCGAGTCCTCTGTTATCACAGGCCCATGAACTGTCTTTTGATCTACTGTTTTGCCATTTTTCCTGTAAAAGACTTCCACCTCAAATGCCCTTTGTGTTTAGCATTATGGCAGGTGGTGGTATTAGAAATCAAACCTAGGACTACACAGTTTATCTGATTACAGCTCCCTGCTACTTGCTAATAAATTTTTTTGCAGCACTGCCAAGACTGCTTTGCTTTTTCTGAGGTATTTTCTTCAGTTCTTCAATTTGAGAGGGAAGCAGGTACTAGCAAGACAGACACCCCCCTACTCCCAACCTTACAGTGGCCAGGCTCTCAAAATCAACAGTTTGATTTCAACCCTAACCTGATAATTGTGCTTCTTTCTTGTCCAGTCTGTTCTTTGAATCACTACGAGTAAACCAACAGCTTTATAAGCTGCACTTTTTATTCATGGAGTCAAGCAGTTCACATTAACAATGCAATGAATACTTTAGTTCTACATGCTGCCAGACTTCTTGTAGACGAAATGCAGAGTCTAATGTAGGAGGTTAAAAATATCACCATTCATTATTTACTTCTTACAAAAAGAAACCACTGCTTTGAAGTATGATTATAAATAAACGTAACAGCCAAAATCCAGCCTGCCCATTCCCTTCCCTGCAGGGATATTTGCTCTTTATCCCATTCTGATCTCTTGTGAAGTTCTTGAGTTCCCTGTGAACTCTTCCAGCGCACCTCCTTTAAATATTTGTATGTTTTGTTTTGTTTTACAATGCAAATCAGTCCAACTATGTCTAAAAATGTATTTGCAATCATACATTCCACTTTGCATCTGAACGGGTGCCTCAAGCCTGCAACGGGGATAAAAATTAATTCCGCTGTTTATTCCAGTATTTATAGACGTTACAGAAATGCACTTAAACTTAATTCCATGTAGACGGAAAACAAGTTGCTTCATCATACCAGTAAACTATTCTGCCACTCCTCTTCAAAACAGAAACAAAGAAATCTTCAGATCATGTCTACATAATAAACACTTTCTTATATATCTAAAGGCAAAGTTCCTTTAAGGTTGACCAAACTTGTTTTCAATAAACATCTTCTCCTCACCCAAGCAATGCCTAAATTCTTTCTTTAAAGATATGCTCATCGTGGGCTGGCTGTGGATTCCAGGTTTAGAGTTGCATGGTATGCCACTGGCTCATAATGCTCCGGTATGACTGATGAACAAGGTTTTTCCGAGATAGAGGATAATGTTTGTTCATGAATATGCATCTTTTCAGACAGAATTGCAACAAAGTGGTAAAAACTGTTCCACAGGGAGGAGGCCAGGGCAGTTCCACCACTGCAGGCTGTACAGCCAGCCCCCCCGCCAGGGACCGGGGATATGCTGGGTTAGGAAAGGCAGTGCATGCCCCAAAAGCCCTGCTTTGGTGCCATCGTGCCTACCTTAAACAGCACGGCTCACTACCGAGGCAAGCTGCACCGCACCTCTGCTTTGCACGGCTAGAGAGCAGAGAACTTTCGTTCCAGGTACTAACACACGGTACATTTTCAAGAAAGAGACAAAAGATGTCTTGTGAAATACACACAGCTCTGCAGCAGGGAGGAAAATAGAAATCAACAATTCTCCCAGGGTTAGCAATACGGTGTATCAAATTGTGTAGAAACAAGGATGTAAATACTTTTGTTTTGATAAATGCTGTGGCTTTGACTTGAAAAAACATCTGCAAAATACCTCTTCTGGCATTGAAGGCTATGCTACAATTGGAAATTTCTGCCATAAACCATTAGATCCTACGTGTGTTCAGTGAGGACTTGTTGACAGTCTAGTGACAAGGTATTATTTGTATGCAGAGATGTGCAACGGGTGGGTGGAAAGGGAATCACAGTATGGAGCCAGAGTGGGAGAAACGGAAAGTATGAAAGTGAATCTGACAGTAGCCGGAGATAAAAATCTACCAGTACCTTCTTGCAGACTGCAATAATACAGGTTTGCTCTGATGAATTTCCCATTTCAGGCATTTGGAAACTATATTGGTAAGAGGGAGGGAAGAGAGCAGAGAGGAAGAAAGCGAGAGGAGAAGGAGTGATAGGGCTGAACATATGTCTGATTGAAAAGCCTGTCTGAACAGAAATGTCAGTTTTAAGCAACAGGATCAAGGAGGAGATTGGAGGGAGTACTTTTCATTACCACCCAGTGTGAATGTCTCCTTTTCTCTCCCTACTCCCAAAATGCTCACTGGAGTATCTTAAGTAGCTCCATTACAACACTAATGAAGTTTAGGTCAGATTAATGCCTACCAGCTCAGGTCTCATCCACAAGGCTGGCAGGCAGCTGTGACAAGATCCACTTCTGGATCTTCTCTTCTCCCTAGCATCTGGTCAGTCTCTCGCATAGCCAAAGGTCCTGTTTCTCTTCAGCTTTTCACTACCAGAAGCAATGTTAGCTGAAGCTCACGATGCTTCAAAGGCCTTTGCCACAAACAGCGGTTCCAATGGATTTGCCTTATGATAAAACCCCTCACAGTACGGATTGGACTGTGGTCAGGCTTTGAGCCTCTGATTTTCTTTAAGAGGCCCTAGGCCCTCTTTCAACCCCCAGACTGCACAGCATCCTGCTAATGACCGTATTTGACCGCTTCTTTAGCAGTGGTGTCAGAAGTGTATTTTTTGTAAATTTTTGTTTCAATTGCATTTGGCACCTTTCCCTCACCCCTGAAGGCAAGGGAGCTCAGGACCTCGTGTGGCTTCAATCAGGTACTCCAGTCAAGGTACACATACTGCTAGATGCAGGACTCCTCAAAGCATGCAAGCATTTAAAAGGGGAGGTGATATTCAATCATCAAGACCTTGGCATAAAAGACAGCAGAGATCAGCCAGGACGTGGGTCCTATGTGGAAGCAAAACCCTGCAGGATGACTGCTGGAAGACCAGCCTAACAGCAGACAGTACAGGTATAGCCACAAGAGTATGCACCTTCAGCAAACTTATGATTTCCATCAGGAAAAGAAAATACGTATGTTCTTGTCACTTAATATGTACACAGAATTAAATTACTTACATTCTTATAATGCAAGTGGGAAAAATGAGTAATAACTTCTCCAACCTTCTGGAATAGATAAAAATTGAAATATATTTTAAAGAATTCAGAGGCTCCAAGTTATCCCAGAGAAATGGGCATACATTTGTAATGCAAGAAACACTACATTTTGAATGGGCACGTATATGGTTTGTAGCTACATGTGTCGGTACAAGCAAAGTTCAGGAGGTTTAGAGGAACAAGTCCAGAGTAGCTTTTTCTTT
The DNA here is from genome assembly GCF_017639655.2 of Falco naumanni. NCBI lineage: Eukaryota > Metazoa > Chordata > Aves > Falconiformes > Falconidae > Falco > Falco naumanni. The sequence continues at coordinate 116,343,651 of NC_054054.1, forward strand.
GAGGCTGACTGCTGAATTTTTCTTACCGTTCTTGTTAGTCTTGTGTTTGCTCTCAAACAAGATCTGCTTCTTTGTAGGACAGCTCCCCCATGGCATGCCTAATGTTACATTTGGTACTTTCATCTGCATTGTTTCCCCTGCTGCTCACTGATTTTTATGGATGTTAAGAGAACCACTGAATCGTAGAATGGTTTGAGTTGGAAGGTACCTTTAAAGCCCATCTAGTCCAACTGCCTGCCACGAGCAGGGACATCTTCAACTCAATCAGGGTGCTCAGGGACCCGTCCAGCCTGACCTTGAATGTTTCCAGGGATGGAGCATCTACCACCTCTCTGGGCAACCTGTGCCAGTGCCTTGCCACACTTGTCATAAAGAAACTCCAGCATCTTATGACAGGCGTTTAGTTTTACAATGCAAAATAAAATTTTCTTGCATAAGGTTGAATGTAAAAGAAGCGTTTAAATTCCTTAGGTATCACTCCCTCCACTGGGTGTAACTCAAGAAGCTACACCAAGTTTTTTATAGCAACAAATAAAAAGAAATCAAGAACAAGTGTAGTAGTTGGTGCTGATTGTTTATCATTACATCTCCCTGCATGAAGAATTACTGTACAATGAAAGGCCAAAAGCTCCTTTTTGGGGAGATACTCCAGTCTCAGGATCCTCATATTAAGACCCATGAGTCCCAATTATAGACAAAAAAAGCTCAGTTAAAAGAACTTCGGGGTTATGATCAAGCACTCAGAAGTTAAAAAGCAATAGAATGAATGTACCTTGTGCAACCCTGTTTTGTCCCAGTTGCGCATATACATTATAATAAGCTCTTTAACTATATTATCTGTATTACCTTTTCCAGTCAAACCTCTGCCTCATGAGGGGCAGAATCAGAATTTCAAAACAGCAACTTCCTGAAAGGAAGGGGGAGGAATGGTACGTGGAACACACACAAAAATCTAGGGGGTTGGGGTTTTTTTTAAGAGCAGTTGTTGCATTTTGAAGTTTTTCCAAAATACTCTTCCTGTGGCTAACAGTTAGAAAAATTCAGCCCAGCCAATTTAACAAATCTGTAAGCTTTGACTACAGGACCTTATAGCAGTAAGTGTGGGAAAGCCTCTCAAATAAGCACTTCTACCAGTCTTTCTAGTAATGTTCTCTGTCAATGTCTCCCTAAAAAAAGACCCAGCTCACTAACTACTCCATCGTTACACTTTTTCCCCACTTTTTATGACTTTTACCAGATTTAGTATAAGAAAGAGTCTGTGGGATGATACATGAGATTCAGGTAAACCCCAAATTCTTAGGCAAATGACACTGAACAAAGCCAAGCTAACGGTCTCAAGACTTCAGGATCAAGCTTGAGACACTCACCAAGACCTAACAGCACAGAAAAAGAGTTAGTCTGTGAATCAGCTTTGTAATGGTTCTCCTGCAGGTTGCCCTACTTACAGTTACTTACAAAGAGGAGGACAAGGAAAAAATTAGACTCACAGAGCTGCTACTCACCAAGCTAAACTTTTCCTTCTGTGGCCCATAGTCAGTCATCAGCCTGTTGTTTGTATTCACTTTCAGGACATCACCACTTGATGTACCAACATAAAAATAATTATCATCACCTGTCATCTATAGGAAAGCATTAAAAAAAGAGATCACAGTCCAGATAGTAAGACACTTGTCCCAAGCATAGCACTAGGCTGCATAAATAGCTTTATTTCAGTGCATTGCCAAGATTTAATCTGAGGGGATACAGCCAATGTTTTCATCCTGTCACAAAGATCCATAACACTGCTGAATGAAAGACACTTTCTAACCAACTCCCAGATAATATTTTGAATCAAAAGTGGGATTCTCTGGGTGCTAGAGCCTGTGACTAAAACACATGCTGCTTCTCTTCAGAAGCATTCATAACACTCTTTCTCAGCATAAAGAAACTGTGGGAGACCATCTGCCATGAGCCAACACTTAGTAACTTCACTGCCATCATGCAGTTGCAATTGGCATTTCTAGCATTACTATATATGTTCGTGGTTTCTCTCTAGGCTGTAGAGAGTTTCTTAGTTTAGCCAAATCATTTTGGCTGAAACTTACCTTAACGCATGTGCTCACTCTTCTCAGTTGCCCTGTCTGGCATTCAGTCGGTCGGATTTTCCTATTTGCCAGATCCAGTTCCCATACTCGAATGGTCCCACTACAAGAACGAATATAGTGGGATCAATTTCATATATGCAGAAACATCCAAGTTCTTCACTACTAGAAGAATTTAAAAGCCTTTACAAGGCTACATTATTCTGAATTTTTAATAAGGAGGAAAAGAATAATATCAGAGGCGCCAGAAGTTAAGTCTCTTGTATTTTCTGCTGTCTCTTATGGTAGCTTTTTCCAGGTAAATCAAAAATCTTAAAGGTTCAGCAAAATATATACAAGGATTATGGAAGAGCATGTAACAACATTGACACTTCATTTCTCAAAGAGACATGCACTGTGGAAATCTTAGTTCCTAGAATGGGAAATGAATGGTACGGGACACTTCCAGCTATTTTCCAGCACAATTAAATTGACATCATCGGAGCCAATATAAAACCTTTATACACAGCTGCCCTTACCTTGAACAAAGTGTTAAAATTGCAAAGGCCAGCACTCATAAGTGCAAGTGCAGCCAAGAGCATCTGAAGCCTTCCCTGATTTAAACGGAGTTGCAGGTCCTCAAAATGTTTAAATGCCAGACTAGATACATGGGAGCTGCCACAAATCCATAAGAAATGTGACTTTTTGTACCAACTTTTGTTACAAGCCAGTGACCAATTGCACCTCACATCTGGTGCGGACAGGAGATGATCCCATGACTGGCAAGATATCATTGTTTCTACATTAATTAACCATTGTTCAGAGCCACTCACTGACTGCTTTTCTTGTGTAAACACTGGCAACTAAATATTTTAAACACTGCATGGGGAATGCTGAGTACAAAATCCTGCTATCAGGAACAGAAGTGACGCATGCAGGTCCCTGTGTGCTGCTTTGAAAACATATTGTTATATGTAGAACAAGCAGAAATGCCTTAAAGGGACAAGCTGATGGATATTCATGGGTCCATTCAGAGCAAAAAGAAAAAACACAAGCACACAGTTGCTTAAATTTCCTTGTATTGAAGTAAAGGCTCTTTGTAAAAGGAAATAGGTCGATGGGTTCTTTCATCTAAATAAAACCTTACTTTCCAGCAGTAACAAACACCTCGTCTCTGCAGCTGGAGCACACCACGATGGTTGTGTTCCCCGCGCTCCGTGCCGAGGCAGGGCTCCCGCAGATAGCCTCTCTCTTATCAATGTGCCACACAACCACGCTGCAGGAGAAGGAGGGGCTTTAAATAGCTTTGCCTTTTAACATTACATTACTTAAAAACAAAAGCAAGACAAAAACTATTTTCCTGCAGTCTGTTCCCACCAGGGTACATAAGGAAAGTCCTTCTGCAGAGATTTTACCCAAGAAAAGCCTTATCACAAATGTATGGAATTGCAGTTTATGTCCCCTGTTACCAAAGCAAGAGTATATGTTGCTACTGGATTCCTTCTGTTATGCAAGATGTAAATGATACCTTAGGCCACTCGTAAAATCTGATTTAAAATAACTTTTTATTTAACTCTTACTTATCTATGTGTCAAAGTAAGCTCTCAGTGAAATCTATACTTCTTCAGGGCATTAAGCCAGGTAACTGTGCAGGCTCCATAAGGCTTCTGGGGGAGTTGCTCCCTTCATCTTTCCCTGTACCCTGTGCTCTGCCTGCAGTATCCACCCAGCTTCCCATCAGACAGATCTGGATTATTGAGGAAAGACATCAAGCAGGGTAAAGAATCGGACTGCCAGAAGAGGGAGGAGCAAGCACTCCCTAAGAGCATTCTTCGATGCCCTACAACTTGTCAGAAATTGTGTGCTGAGAAGCAGAAATCGTTACCTGCCATCGTCCTGGCCTCCCAGTGACACGAGATAAAGGCTGTTTGGAGAAAACGCTAGTCCTTCAATTCTACCCTTATGAAGTGACAGCCGAGCAAGTAACTCCTTCCTCTGGAAATCCCATAGAATGATGTCTGCCTGTGGTGCAAAGCAGAAGGGGTCAAAGCCAGAGCATTAGATATAACACAGAGCATTAGGCATAAAAACTTTCTCTGGCAGGAAAGCTGTTAGAAGGAGCCCAGCCCAAGGTTAGCTTCTATCCAGCCCAGGGCTCCAAAGACACAAAAATACTTCAGATTAGCTGCTGTAAAAAACATTATTCCAGCTTACTGGTTGAGTAGCTTCACTTTGTTTCAGAATCAAAACGTACCCTGAGACACTGGGTATTTGACTTCGATTTTAAAATACTGAAAGTGCTAAATGCTTGATTCTATTCAGGTGTCTCAAGGTCTTTTCAAATAGGGAAAAATTTAACCATAAAGAACTTCAAAGGTCTAAAAATGCAGGTAGGTACCTGTCAAAAGCCCTAAGCAGCTCTGGAACTCAGGTACAACTTTTAATACAACTTCTTTATTAATTAACATCTAACAAGATTTAGGCTGCCACATGCACACAACACTGGATAAGAAGGACCTGAGTTAAGGGATGCCTAAATCTAGTTATCCCAATCCTAGGGGAACGCTTAATACTTTACAAAAACATAAAGGCACATCCAGCAATGGACTAGTCACAATTTCCCATTCTCTGCAACATCCTCCCACTATAGGCATTTGTCTTCCAACGAAAGAAAAAATAAATGAAACGTGTTCCCACCTCTGGTGAGCCAACTCCAATTTCCTTGGTCAATACTACACAGTTAAAAATAGAGCATCATCTACCTTGAAGCCCATGAAAGTGACTTGTCCAGAAGCAACATACACTCCATTCCTGGATACGACGATGCAGGAAACATTATTGGTGTGGCCGTGCAAGAAAGTCTGTTTCTTACTGCCCAGGTCTTGAATAACTACAGTACATCCCAGGGGATAGAGAACATGCTCCTTATCAGGGTGGCAGATGAGGCCACAGGGTACATGCCCTGCAAGAGAAAGGAGTGAGAGGGCTGCTGGCTGTTAACAGCTCTGGGGCTGCAGGCAAACTCTCCCCTCCTCAAGCACGTGGTCCCCAGAGCAGGCTGAGCGCTCCCCAACATCTCCACGCCGCTGCCCGTGCCTATCACACTCCCTGAGGGGGGACGGCTTGTTCCCCAGGGCTTATCTCACAAGAAGAGCAACACCAAGAGCTTCCCAGTCGCCCCCAAAGCCGTGCAGCGGAACAACCCTGTGGAAAGCCAAGGGTCACCTTGACGCAGCTGGGATGGTGCTGTGCTGCCCACAGCTCCCAGCAGGCCTGGGTGGCCCAGTGGTGGGGCCACCAGCTCGGTGCTCTCCAGGAGCACCCCCACCTGCCCATATCGTGTGACCTGCCCCAAGAGAGCGCAAACCCACCCATTTCCCAAGGAGGCAGCTGGCCAGAGACACCCCAGCCCCTGCCACGAGTCACAGGGTGTTACACCAGTATTTTGGGCAACTTGAGTTGGTTTTATTTTGAGATGAAACTCTTCTCATTCCGGTCAGCTGGGTAACTGGAGAAAAACCACTGAAATCCTGCTATTCTGTCAAACTTTCCCTGCTCTTCACTTTGCATGTGTCTCGGATGTCCGGCATGGGGAGAAGGGGGAGGGGGCGAGGGGAGCAGGAGGGACCCCACACACTCACTGCCCCCAGCCCACCCCACAGCACCATGGCCCCAGCTGGAACCCACGGCTGCCCCATGGCCTCCCCTCAGCCTGTGTGCTGGCAGCATGTGCCCCACCAGTGCCCCAGGCCCCCCCAGTGCCCCCAGGCCCACCTCAGTGTCCCCAGGTCCACCTCACGGTGCCCCCAGGCCCCCCCAGTGTCCCCAGGCCCTCCCAGTGCCCCTAGGCCCCCCAGTGCCCCCAGGTCCACCTCACAGTGCCCCCAGGCCCCCCAGTGCCCCCAGGCCCACCTCACAGTGCCCCCAGGCCCCCCAGTGCCCCCAGGCCCACCTCACATTGCCCCCAGGCCCCCCAGTGCCCCCAGGCCCTCAAAGTGCCACCAGGCCCCCCAGTGCCCCCAGGTCCACCTCACAGTGCCCCCAGGCCCCCCCAGTGCCCCCAGACCCCCCAGTGCACCCAAGACCACCTCACAGTGCCCCCAGGCCCCCTAGTGGCCCCAGCCCCCCCCAGTGCCCCCAGGCCCGCCTCACGGTGTCCCAGCCCCCGCACGACCGGTGCCCCCCGACGCCCCCGGCCGCAGTACCGTTGAAGCCGATAACCGCCCGCAGCTCCAGCCCGCCCGCTCCCGCCTCCGCCGCCATCGCCCGGCGCGGGGCCGCGGCGCCAAGGTAACCGCGCCTGCGCCCTGCCGCGCCGCCCGCCCGACAGGGGGCGCTATGGGACGGCCGCCTCCCGCCCCCGGGCGCTTCCCGCGCCTCCGTGCCTGCCGGCGGCTGCCCGCTGCCGGGCCCGGGTGGCCGTGAGGCGGGAAGGCCCTTGGTGCCGGGTCTGGGCTTGGCTTGGCCTGGCGGCAGCTGGTGACCACCACTGCTGAGGCGCGGCGCCCCGGGCCCCGGTGCTGCCCTCCGCCGTCCTCCGGCCCGCTCCACCCGCTCCCACCCGCACCGAGAGCCCTCGGGGGGCGGCCGGGTCTGCGCTGGCCCCGCTGTGGGCAGGTGGCGGCACGACACGTGGAAGATCTCATTATACCCCATTACATGCCCCCTCTGCTTCCCCTGCGTGGTTTCAGGGGCTTCTTTCTCTTTATTCTCCAAGAGTTTTGAACTTTATTCAGTAACGGAATCGAGTGTGAGAAGGACGGAGTGTGGCGTCCCTCTCAGACATGGCGAAGGCGCCTGTCAGGGGCAGGCAGGGAACATGGCCCGCAGCTGGTGTTGGCTGTGGCGCTGGGCTGCGGCGGGTGCATAGTGCCAGTGCCCAGCACCGATGGCCCAAAGGCACTCGCTATGCGCCCCAAAGGTGCTCACTATGTGCTGGTGCCTAGTGCTGACAGCCCAAAGATACTCGCTACATGCCCCAAAGGCGCTCGCTATGCGCCCCAAAGGTGCTTGCTACTTGCCCCAAAGATGCTCACTACGTGCCCCAAAGATGCTCGCTATGTGCCCCAAAGATGCTCGCTACGTGCCCTAAAGGCGCTCGCTACGTGCCCCAAAGATGCTCACTACGTGCCCCAAAGATGCTCGCTACATGCCCCAAAGGTGATCCCTATGTGCCCCAAAGATGCTCCCTACGTGCCCCAAAGCCGCTCACTACGTGCCCCAAAGATGCTCGCTACGTGCCCCAAAGATGCTCGCTACGTGCCCCAAAGATGCTCGCTACGTGCCCCAAAGATGCTCACTACGTGCCCCAAAGATGCTCCCTACGTGCCCCAAAGATGCTCGCTACGTGCCCCAAAGATGCTCGCTACGTGCCCCAAAGGTGATCACTATGTGCCCCAAAGATGCTCGCTACATGCCCCAAAGGCGCTCACTACGTGCCGGTACCCAGCGCCGATGGCCTGAAGGCGCTCGCGGGCCCAGCCACCGCGTCAGCAGCACCCGCACCGCGCGTACCCAGCCTCCGGTGCCTCGGTGCAGTACGTGGGGCGCGCTTGCTCTTTGCAAGGAGATGCTCTGAAGGCTGCTGCGAGGTCAGGCTGGGCTGCTAATGATGGGCTGTGCATCAAGCGTCTCCTGCATCCTGTACATCTCTGGGTGGAGAGGTGAAACAGCCACTTGGGAAGGGAGAGGGAAACCCATGGGAAGCTTTCAGCCAGGGAGAATGTCCAGGACATGATCACAGAAATACATACTGAGGACACCCAAGCAGACTTTTTAAACTGAAGGGAAAGAGTAATTCTGCGGGGTTTTTTCACTTGAGCTCTGTGGGCAAAGGCCAGGCACAGGGGCACGGAAGGCTGCATCTCACCTCCTCATCTTACATGGATACCCTTTGAAGGCTCTAAGTAACCCCTAGGTCTGCCACATGGCTGGTTTTGTCTGAGCTTGTTGTCATCATCTGCTCCTGCCCGAGTCATCTTGCCATCACTGGAAGCAGGCACCAAGGCAACGATAGCTCCTGCTCTGAATAGCTCAAGAAGTGGAATATGTGAGTGATAAAACCACAAGTGGAAAGTATATTTGGATGTGGGAGATGTTCTCATCCGGCAGCCAGAATATCTCTATGGTCTACAAGCCTCCTGCGAGGGTTGCCTTGTCTGACTGAACTACATTCACGTTTCATGTTTTAAAATGGCACATCTCCCATTGTCCTGACCCCAGGGAGTCAGGGCCCACTGGTTAAGGCTCATATGTTTTCACTGCTCGCAGTCTTAGGTCAGCCCTTTGCAGTGAATATAGCTCCTCAGTTTAATACAAAAATGATGAGGCAGGTGCACAGCTGGGGGTTCTTGCTGGCTGCCAGTGTGTAAGCACCAGGCAGGACTTTGTCAATCACTGATCAGCAGTTTCAACTGCGGACAAAAAGAGTCTCTTGCACTGTGCTGGATGGTGATCGGTCTGTGATCCCAGGGGAGTCTTGATAACCTGCAGAGGCTACAAAATTCTGTATATGGCTTGAAGGGTGGCACTGGGCTTGGGACCGCAGCAAAGCGGGGTCTGAGAGTGTTTCTGGTCAGCTTTGTGCCTTGGTGTTGGGTTTTGCCTAGGCTTAGAATTCCTATATAATCTGCCTGTGCTGCAGTACCACTGGTTTGCTGTTGAGCCCCGAGCTGCAAACAAGCCAGGGAAGTGTGAGAAACACTAGACCGGTTCACCTCCCCTCCAGCATCCTAAACCGGGACAGACTGGGTGGAGCGGGCTGGGTCCAAACTGTTGGAAGGGACCTGATATGTCCCCGAAGGCAGCGCCCTCCTGGCACCGTGTTGCCCTCTCTCCACACCACCATGAGGGCTGGCTGTGGAGGGGAGGATGGTGAGAGGAGGTGCCTGTGGTGCTGCTGGCAGAGACCACAGCCGGCAGCTGGGCTGGTGGCCAGAATGGCAAGCAGTCCCCGTCTCTGTGCGGTGCGGTGAGGGGCTGTTCCCCACAGGACCTAGGCATTTTGAAAGCCCCACACTTCCAAGAGCTGCACCTTGAAGTTCTCCTGGCAGAGTGGAGGGTTGTCGAAGGTCTCACAGTGCTCTGTGCGCCCCCAGAGCAGGTTGGTGTCGAGGGACAGAGCTTGGCCTCCCCCTCCACCTGAAAATGCAAGCAAGACGGTCAGGTTCTGCTCTCCCCATCCTGCTGCCCAAGCAGGGGCACTGGCCCAGCCGATGAGGTCTCTCAGGATTGCACCCCTCTCTCAGCTTTCTGTCCTTTGGCCACAGTGCAGCGCTGGGCTAGGGATGCCCTGACTGCCTTCTCTGCTAATTGGGATATCAGCGTGGAGGCAGAGCTTCCAGAGAGCTACCTGCAGAGCAGCCAGTGCGAGAGGTTGCCCTGGCAGCACAAGCTGAATTATTAAACTACTTGGAGAGCTGGAGAACAAGTAAAGCTCCTTGCATCCCTGCAGCCAGGCTTGTCCTGATCCTATTCCCGGGGGTTGCTGGAAGGGAGGCAGAGGCAACTGTCAGTGCTGCAGGCATTTCTGACTTGCTGCAGTCCTCTGCTGAACCCACCTCGGTGGTGGCGGGGCACAAAGATTCAACCTCCATGCTCAAGCCTGACCTGGGAGACAGCACCGCAGGCAGGCAGCCGGCACATCTGCTCTGGGTGACTGTGTCTGGCCCTTCCCTGGGCTGATCCCCACCTACATCTCCTCTGCATCCTACGCAAAACGGAGGGAAGAGCTGGGAAAGGACACCCAGCCTCAAGGGTGCCAACCTCACCAGGAGGTTTGGGCTGTGCTGCTCCCCCTTGGCTGGCAGAGCCCCTCTGGGGCTCTCAGAAGGAGCATCCTCGCTCTTGTGCAGCTTGGTACTCCTGCTAATTTAAGGTGACTGACTTCAACTTGCCTGACTTTAAACTGATATCCTAAACCAGGAGGTCTTTGCCTTTACAGGCAACTCAGATCTTAACTTTTTAGCCCAAGCAGCAGTGTGTCAGTGGGGGGATGCCCACCATTTGGTCATTACCAATAACGATCCCTTCCTGTGACCCAGACATGAACATGGAAGCTGTTTTGGAAGGCAGAAGGAAATGCCTGATGGCCAGAAATGGGGAGAGACGGCCTTTCCTCTGTGGCGCGGGCACAGTAAGATGGTTCGAGCTGGTGCTGCAGCCATCCAGGGAGGAGCCGAGGAGGGATGCAGGAGAGGGGGAAGGCGACCGCTGGCGTGAGCGTGGCACGGCTTTGGCCAGCTCTGGCTTCTTGATGAACACCCACTCATACCTCTCTGTCTCAGGACGCACCTGGAAAGCAGGAGAAACATGGTGAGCCCTGTGCTTTGGGGCATCTCTCTGTTGTTGAGGAGAGACAGTGCTGCCTGGCCCAGTGGGTCGGGGCCAGATGCTGTGTGCCAGGTCTGGACCTGGGGTAGGGAAGGGACAGGGCATTCTGGCAGTGCCAGGGCTGCTCTGGAGGCAGCTGTGGCTGGGAAGTTGGTTTTGTCTTTGCAAAGCACTGCCAGAGATGGGCAAACCTGCAGTGCCGATGTTGCCAGGTGGGTGCTGGTTGGATGCTGGCAGGGTACTGGATGAATGCTGGACTTTGCCTCCAGGATCTCTTGGACCAACTCAGCCTGCTCCTTCTGCAGGGATGCCAGAGCTGCTTTGGCAGTACTCCATCCAGGAGCTGCCCAAGGAAACAGGGCAGAAACCCACCCTGACATGCATGCTGCCCTGCTGTCATCCTGGGAGGATGCTCTAAGACCCACCCAGGGTTACTGCACATTGCCTCGGGGGCTGGAGTTCCTTCTCTCTTTCTCTGATACAGCACAGCAATTTCTGTGCTGCTGCCTCCTGCCAGGGCTAAGGGGCAGCAGTTGGGACCGTGATAAGGAAGCAGCTCGGTGCCACCATGCTCTGAGTTGTCAGAGGGATAAAGGAAAAAGCAATTACCAGACAAACGCATGAGTGTAAAACCAGAAATAAAATGTGACTTACAGTGAACACAAAGCACTCCCCTGTCCCAAAAAAGCCCGATGTTGCCCCGCTCTTTTTCCTTTCACTCCAGTCAGAGGAGAGAAATGCCCCGCACACCTTTGGGAGAGAGCACAGGGAGGCAGCCGTCAGCAGGTGAGACGGCTGGGACCAGAGCAAGCCCAGAAACACCAGCCACTGCTCGTGTCTTCAGGAGGGCAAGGGCTCTGCAAGGGCCTCAGGGGGACCGGAGAGCCAGATTCTGCTGTGCCAGCCTAATCCTGTGCTGACAAGTCGCTGGTGCTCTGGGTGTGAGTCCGCTCAGCCTCAGTGCCTGAGGGGGGCTCTGGCTGCTGGGGGGGGTTGCTCCATTGCAGTAGAGGTGGTTGCGGTGAGCTGGGGGCCGGTTCGGTGGTGCTGGTGTGCTCCCCAGCAGCAGGAGCTGTGCCTCCCACCGAGCCCAGCGAGCTCCCAGCCAGAGAAAGGAGCAACTGTGCGGCTCAAAGCATGGTGTGAACAGTATTGCATCATGCTGTGGAAGGGCTATAGGAGGTCCTTGTCCTCAAGTGACCCCTGGACAGTGGCGAGGTGGTCACCTGTTTTATGATACTTTAGAGAAAATGTGGTTTAAAATGGCAAAGGCTTTGGTAACCTTTTTTTTTTTTTTTTTTTTTACCTAGAAGGCTTTTAACCAAGCCCAGGGGTCCTTCCACCCACGGTCAGCCTGATCCTGGCGTGGACATCCCTGACTTGACCATGGCTGAAGGGTCATGAGTGAGAGGTGGGACCTCATGCCTGTCCTTGGTGCTAGCTAAGGGATAAAATGAGCTAAAACGTGTAGGAAACAAGGTTTTCTAAGTCACTTTCTCTTGTCTGCACAAGGCCCTAGGGGGTAGCGGGGTGTTTATCTCCGCACCACGCTGAGGTGTCAGGCTTGGCAAATAGGACTGGTAGGTCAATAAATCTTTGGGATGCCTGAACAATTTACACAACTTGCCCCCGCTGTTTGATGACGAGTGGAGAGATAAAATACAGGTTTATGAGCCATTCTCAGAGTCCCCAGGAAGAGGTCTGGCTCAGGGGGTTTTGCAGTTATTTCACGACTTTCAAATATTGTGGAAGTTGTCCTTATTTCTCCTCCATTTCCCTTGTGTGTCTGCTCTTGCAGTCAGAGAGAGATCCTTGCATTTAATGCATTGAAAACAAGTCCTGGCTCATGCAAAGCATCTGCTGACTTCAGGGAAGTCTGCTTAGCAAGGACTTAATGATTTAGCTTGTATTTACAATAAAAGAGTATCGCTTGTGAACTCTCTCCACCTCACTGACCCCCCGTTTCCCCCCAGCAGCACACTTCAGACTAGCTGGTGTCTGAGCTGGTTCTTGGTGCTGGGGGTGACTCTAGGTGCAGTTTGCTCTCTCCTGGGGGCTGGGGCTGACCCCAGGCAGGGCAGGAGAGTGACCACACAGCCCTGTAGCTGCTCCAACAAGTGCCAGTGTGGTCAACCACCCTTTCCCCTTCGCCACAGCTGCACCAGCGCAGCCCACTACTCTGCTTGGGGAAATACTCACCTCCCCCTCTGTGGTTTTTATGAGCAGCACCGTCGGTTCGTAGCCTTCACAGCATGTGTAAAACCTGCAGAGATGAACAAGGAGGCTGGATCAGTGGCGGTCTGGGGGCCAGGAGCAGCACGCCATGCAGGGAGCCTGGCCGTGCGGCGAGCACTGGGCTGTAAAGGGACAGTGGGGAGCGGTGGTGGCCCCTCAGCCTGTTGCTGTGCCAGCAGCTGGCCCGAGGGAGCTCACAGAAGGACAGCAGCAGAAACTTGTCATCAAACAATCCTTTATTGCTGCTATGTTGCTATGAAAACTCAGCCTTTATTTTCTTCCCTTTTTTTGAAGGAGGAGGAAGTGGGGGAATCAGAACAACTCTATAGTGCCATGTACTGTCTGAATGCTTCAACTAACCAGCATCTTGCAGCTCCTTTGTAGCAAACTGACTTTAAAATGTTGCATTTTTCCAGGGGAGAAATGGTAAGAGTAAGAAGACTGTAAAATAGAAAAGAGCAGCCCAAAAGTCTAACAATAAGCCGTCAGTAAGATTTTTGTGGAATCACTGAGAAAATTGTTACTTTCTTAGTTATCACTTTAAAATAAAATCTTTTTGTCTAGCGGTTCTATGAAGTAGGCTTTCAGTTTGCATGTTTATGTACAGCAGATAACTCTGTGAAATACATTAGTTTTCGAGTTTCATATGTGGTCCATAAAACTAGACTTACTAGCTCAGTGTGTGGTTATTTCTGTGAAATTATTATAACAGCTTTGAACAAGGATTTGCATTACTATGGTAAAATAGCTAACAGGTTAATAGGGACTGGATCGTCTTACAGGTCTTTTCCAATCTAAAAGATTCTATGATTCTGTGATTTTGTGTAGCTCCAGCAGCTTCAGTGTTTGTACAGGAATGGAGGGAGTTGGCTTATGAGACTTCTCAAGTCATCATTTTTGCTTGGTGAAGCAGGTAATAGCTCAGATAAATCCAAACATTAAATCCTCCCACCCCTACCCTGGGGCACTGGGCTGGGGGGATGCTTCCTGGGGGGAGTTTCCCAAATGACCTTGTTTTTAATCTGGATGTGTTTCCTAATCTGGGCTCTGCACCCCGTTGCTGCCTTGGGAAGGTGCAGGGCTGTGCTTCCCGGGGTGGGGCTGCCCCGCTGTGCTATGGGTGCCTGCTCACCTCTCATGGGCTGGGAGTGATGCTCGTGGTGCTAACGGAGGTGCTGCCATCGTGGCCCCACCTTTAAACATCACCCTGAGAACCAGAGTGGCATGAGCAGCATCCAGTCCCTGGACAGCCTGGCATCCCTCCCCAGCTGGCCGTGAGCTGCGTCTCAGCAGAGCAGTGCTCCAGCACTGGGCATTGCGGGGATGTCCCTGCTTCCCACCGCACCCATTGCTCCGTGACCGTGGCAGTGGCCATCACTGGGCCCTACTTTGTCTCCAGTGCTCACACTGGTCTTTCTATTGCAATTTGGGGCATTGGCCATGATGCTTGGGCTCTCTTAACTTGTGTTTCAAGCGTTTGATGTCTTCCTCATTGCAGGGTGTACCCACACACTGTCTGCCCCTGCCCTGAGCTCTGCCTGCTCTGTGACTGCAACCTCTCAGCTTAACATGCTCCTGCAGAGGAGCAGGTTTGGGTTTCCTGCCTGAAAACATTCTTGCAAAGGCAGCCTCAGCCCACTGGAAGGCTTTTGCTGCTTCACAGCTTGGGAAGTCAGTGGCAAACTGATTTCCCAGCTCAGTTTCGAGCCACAGCACTGACTGCAGCATCCAGCAGCATGCCTGTGCTCCGCACCACAGGGAGGGAGCTGGAGCCCTGGCCTGGGCATGGCGTGCTGGCTGGCCCTGGCTGATTGTAGCATGCCTGGCATGGCGTGGCAGATGGGGATGTTCCCCTGCACAGCACATGTGCAGGGCTCGATGTTCCCTGTGCTGAGTTGCTGATTGCCGTCTGACTGAGCTTCACCCCCTCCCCTACAGCCAGCACTGGCCCAGGCCACATTTAAGATCTTGAATCGAACCCAAGAACCCTCAGGTGATGTCAGATGTACCCCACAGACACGACATGTTGCTCCTTTCTACAACACTAACCTCTACCCAGTTTTACTCCTCACCAGTCTGACCCAACCTGACCCGATGGGCAGATGAGTCTTTACCTCTGCAGGCTGCACCCATCTTCTGAGGTGGAGAAGAGCAGCAGCGGGGGGAAGAGGGAGAAGCGCTCAGGGATCCAGGACCAGATGATGCGCATCTCCTGAGCCGTTACAATACTGGAGCTGAAGTTCTGCATGTCCACAGCCAGGTGGAAGGACTGCCTGCATGAGGGAGGACATCCATTATGGCCAAGCTGGGGTGCCTGTCTGCTTTTAGGGGTGCAGCCCCCATGCATCAGATTTTGTCACGCTTTTTGCATCATGAGCTTTCTGTTAACATCTCTAGCTGTGACTGCACAGTGCCTCCTGACAAGGTCCCCTATGAGGGGCTGTGAGGCACCCAGCACAGCCAAAGCTGCGGGAGATACCTGAAGCTCCCCCCCCCCCCCCCCCCCCATGTTGTATCTCCACTGTAACTCATATTTTGTCTTCTCAGCCCCAAGAGCTGGCAAACAGAGAGTTCTCCTTACCTTCTCTGCACCATGGTTATGCCCCTCTCCATTAACGCCTTCCTGTTGGCCATCTGGAGAAGCCAGATTTCCTTGCGGGAGAACAGCCGGATGCCAAAGGCTCTCTCTAGGAGTTTGTCAACAGTCACGTGCTCAGCAATGTTCTGCACAAAAGCCTGCAGGTCTGCCTTGATGTCGGTCCCCTCCAGCTCGGCAGCGGTCACCGAGAGCCTGTACTGCTTCAGCAAGGCCAGAGCAATGCGGTAGAGGACCTTCTGCCCCTCCAGCAGGTAGACATCAAAGACACGGATGGCGTAATTGAAGGGGAGATCATGAAAGAGCCATGACAACCATTCAGAGTAGACCTCAAAGACGTTCTCAGAGGTGCTGGCTATGAGTTTGTGAGCTGCTGGGCAGTGCTTGTTGGCCAGATCCCCAAAAGTCATGCAGGAGGCTTGGTGGGCCAGGAAGGACTGGTCAATGTAGCTGGTGTGGGGAGCATTGCTGGCGATGAGGCGAGAGATGTTCTCAAAGCACTGAGCTTCGTCTTCACTGTAGTGCAGCAGCAGAGCCACCAGAGAGGGGAGGATTGGGCTGTAGGTTATGTCGGGAAAAAGGTTGCCGACACAGATGAGGATCTTCTTCAAGGCGGTGACCCCTTCCAGGTTGAGGCAGTATGTGGGCATGGAACATCCTTCCAGGAACTCAGGCAAAGGGTGGGAGCTCACACTTGGCTTCCCAAAGAGCCGACTGGCCACGTCCCTGTAGACAAGGGCATCTGGGGTGACGAGCCGGCAGGCGACCTGCTGGATGAGCTGGTGGTAGACCTGAGCTCTGAGAGCGCGGCTCGCTGCCCAGTAGCCTTCTCTTGCCAGCTTCTTCAGCTCCTTCGGAGGCTTACTGAGGATGTCTCGGGGGATATGTGCCTGTTGCTCCGGGTCTGGCATCCTGTCCCAATCCACGAACTGTCCACAGCCCAGACAAGAGGAGGCGTCGATGTCCCAGGTGTCAGCTTCGGACGTGATCACGATGGTGACTGGAGATGAGCCAAACATCTCTGTAGGACAAAGACCTTTTATTCAACATGCTTCACTGCCCCAGCTGACAGCGTTTCACCCTGGCTGATGGCGCTTTGAAGTCTTACAGCAATGTCTTGTATTTCAATAGTTATTCCCCCCACGCCAAGGGGAGGTTTTCAGAAGGCTTTGCCTGGCTGGAGCTGCTCGCTTTGCCCTTGCCTGCACATGTTGGCTCCGGCTCTGGGTGAAACCACTGCCTAGGGGCTCAGGGAAGCATGGGGCCAGGTACTAGCTGGGTGTCAGAGGTGTTTCTCCACACTGTGAGGAGCCTTGCATCCCTCAAAAAGCCCCTGAATTCCCAGCTTGTGACCAGAAAGCAGGGACACAGTCCCGGTTCCCTGGGGTAACAATGGGACAGAAGCGTTACGCCACTGAGTATAATGAGCAGCTGAGTCCCAGCCCAGCGTCATGGGCAGTGGGGGCACAAATGATGCTGGAGCTGAGAGGGACCATTTGCATTGTGTCACCACCCAGGGACAGAGCAGGGCAGGGGGCAATGTCCTGTCCAGGTCTGGCAGCCCAGGACCAGGCTGCTACAAGCCCAGATAGAGCAGGCAAAGCCAGCCTCGGGTATCTGCCCTCTCTCTTACTGCCTCCTGAAAAAGTCTCCTGATCCCTCTGGCCACTTGGGTACCAGAGAGGAGGTGCAAAGAGAAGGTGCTGCAGCAAAAGGGGCTCACCAGGTGTGTGGGGATGGTCTGTGGGGTGTGGGGATGATCTGTGGGATGCCAAAGGGTCCCCATTTCCTGCATGCCCCCATACACGTGGAAAGACCCCATCCAAGGGACCACACGCAGGGTCTGCAGAGCATCTGGGAAGCCTCTTGGAGGCAGAAGGTCCCCAGCCCCTTCCCATGGGGAGGCTCCCACAATGGCACCGTGGCAGGGCTGTGGCAGCCGCCAGCCCTGTTCTGGGAAGAACAGAGTTTGAGCTCCTCCTAGAGCGAAGCAGGTGGCATTTTCCCTGGGGTTGCAGGAGAGCTCAGCTCCAGACCCTCTACAAGGAGACAGTTGTCTTTGCGTGGGTGAGTTCTGCTGGGCGGTGATTAATTGGCAAGAATAAAGTTGATTAGCATACACGTTAATTCTCTGATATATTTTTCTTGGATGCGCTCAGTTGGGTTGGGGAGTCTAGGATGGATTTGCACTGAACCAAGCCTCTGCTCTGGCCCCAAGGGGACGCGGGGGGACAGCATGGTCCCAGCCCTGCGTACTGTGTGTGGCAACACGTGGTGGCACATCGAGGGGGTCCGGGTGCCTGGGCTGCTCCCATGCTGGGTCTGGCTGTGGCTCCTGCTCTCCAGTTCAGTTTGACCCCTGCTCAAGCTCAGCAAAATCAGCAGATTAGGTCCAGATCTGGTTCAGGGAAAGGGCAGCTGTTTTAACGGGTTGCTGCTCAGCCTGAATCCCTGCTTTGAACAGACAGAGCCAGAGTGCAGCCACGCAGGCTTCTAGCCATAGAAACCAGGCTAAAACGAACACTGGGGCTGAAGCAGGGCTGTTTGCACCACCGTGGTCCCCAAATTCACCTTGTCCCTGCAGCTGGCCGCATACCATTGGTGCTGCCCTGCCCAAAGCACCGAGGAGCATCATCCTGAGCCCACCCAGCTGCTGGTGCCCTGACCCAGGGTGCTGGCTGGTGGCTCTAGCTCTGCCTGCCCTGGGACATGCTGAGGGTGATGGGGAAGGAAAAGTGGGTCTGCTCCAGCCCCTCTCCTCAGCTGGATGTGATCCTGGCATGAGCAGGACCAGCAAGAACCTCCTGCATCCTCCCCTGCACGAGACGTGCGGCTGCCCCGGCTGCAGCTCACTCACCTTGCCCGGTGCCCGTGTTCTCGCCCTGGGCCGGCTTGGCCATGGGGAAGCCACCAGCCGCCCCCCCCGGGGAGTGGGGCAGGCTGAGCCCCACCTGCAGCATGTGCCCTGGCTCTGGTGCACGCCGCTGCCGGGTCCCCTCTGTCCCCATCACCTGCCCTGACTTTAAAGGTGAGTGCCAGCCCGCCGGCACAGGAGGTTTATTTGGGGTAAACACAGTGAGGGGTGGAGCAGCTCCCACGCCCACGTCACCCCTTCCCACCCCAATTCTGCACTGAGGCTGGGGAGGGGGATGTAAACACCCCGTGGGATGAGATAACCATCAAACCAGCAACACAACCATTAAACGTAATAATGTTTTTTCCCAAGTATAACCTTCATTTTCTCACTCTGGGGTTCACCCCCTTCACCAGCGTCATGGGGCAGGGAGGGTCCTGCGGGGGTGGGGGGTGGGGATGGGGCCGCTGCAGCCGTCGCCTGCCCTTGAACGATGGAAACGTCAACACAGTGAGTGGGTTTGCAAAACCGCTTCCCACTGGATGGTCCCGGAGGAGTCAGAAAGGGAAACATGTGAGCAGCAAGTGCCAGGAACCAGGAGAAAAGGGAGAGACTGGGGCATGAGGAGCAAATCATGTCCTTCTGCAACCGGCTCGTGTACCCTTGGGGACACTCTTTGGGGATGGGTGTGCTGGGGCTATGCTGGCTGTGTTTGCCACATTACTTGAGCACCGGCTGGCAAAACCACCAGGGGAAATTTGGGGTGATGCAGATTTGCACCCTGCAGCACCCCATGCCTCCTACATACTCGGTTGCCCAGCAGGAGCACAGGGCATGATTGTTGCAGGCACAGTTGTGGTGCTCCAGCATTCCCGATCTGTCCCCCTGAAAATGGTTGCTATTGACTGACTTTTAGCTTCAAAATGCGATATGGAATTACAGACCATATGCTGTATTCACAGACAAAAGAGCTGACTTGAAGGAAAGGTACCCTCAAACAGTTGAGAAATGCTGCCAGCAACATTGCACCGATCAAGCATTGCTACCTGGAGAACTCACCGTTCCAGCTGCACATAAAAAAGGGCATTTTTATAGGCATCTTAGATTTTTTCAAGGTTTTTTTCTTTTTCCCCTTAGAATATCAGATTTTTTCTCTTGTGATAACAGCAAGTGCAGGTTGTTCCTGCCTTGTTTCCCTGCCTGCATGTCTGCAGGGTCTGCCTGCACCTGCAGCGCATCCCTGGGCACCTGCCGCACCAGGGGTCCCAGGGTATCTGCTGAGCTAGAGCGGTCCCTCTGCAGACCCTCTCCTTTCTGGACAAAGCATCGCCTCCACGATGTGCCAAAATCTGACAGGAGTGGCACGGCTGTCCTGTCATCCCTCTCCTGCCTTTGCTACTGGGAAGCTGGGAGCCTGTGGAAGCAGGTTGAGGGGCTGTGTCAGCGAAGGGCCCCCCAGGGTGCTGCGCTGGGTGGGCGGGAGGTGAGGGGCTGTTTCCCAGTGGGAAGCTCCTGATCCGCACCCAGTGTCAGTCTGTGTGCTCGACTGTGGCTCAACCCCACGTGCTGCACCCGAAGCGGGGGGTGATGCCCCCCAGCTCTGCTCCTGGGGTCCCCACGCCACACCCCATTCTGGTTCCCAGTGCCGAGGGGGGGCTTATTCTCTCTCCAACTCAAACCCTTTTACCCAGGCTTTCACAGCAGCAGCTCCTGCTACCTTTCCCAGGACCTTGTCAGCTGCATTCCCCTCATTTGCTTTTTCTAGGGCAGTGGCTGCCTCTCCCTGCCAGCTCAAAGCAGCTTGCCCCCCCCCCCCCCCTGCAGCCCCCCGCAGCCCCCTGCCCACCCTGCTCCCCGGCAGATGCTCTGCTCCACAGCAAGACAGGAGATGGAAGTGAATCAGGGACGGCGTGAAATGGATCATCTCTTCATGCGTTTTTAATGGAAAAAAAAATTAAATATGTAGAGGTCGTGCTGGATCCGGATGAACAGCGTGGCTGAAGGCCATAAATGTTTTATGCTCCGTGCCCGCGAGAGCAGCCAGCCTGGCTCGGGTGAGCGATGGTAACAAGAGCCACCAGCCTGGGGACGCAGTCCACACCGGGGGACCAGGGCCAGCGGGGCTCCCCACAGCGCCCATGCTGCTCCTCTTGGTGCCCAGGACATGTCTGGCACGTGAGCCCTCCTCGGCTACAGGTCTTCGGTGCTGAACATCAGGCTCAGCCCCTGTGCCGCAGCCCTGTCTCGCAGCAGGAGGGGGGTACTTCCCTCCTGCCCCCCCAGCCACGTCCCCCAGCCCTGCCCAGCTGCTGCAGCAGAGCAAATGTGAAATGAAGTGATGCCGGGGGGTGCTCAGCACCCCACAAAACCAGCCCCGGGGGCAGCATTTCTCCGGCAGAGCTTGCTCCCCATTGCATGTGTGGCTCCTCTTCCTCCTGGCTTGACAGCCACCCCATCCCAGCGGGTTCGGTGCTGCTCCGAGCACTCGTGGGGAGTACAGTGGGCACGGCAGCCACCTGTGAATCCGCTGATGAGGATGCGCTCGTTATCGTGACACGCCACAGCGGTGCAGTAGCAGCCCCATGTTACAAGGGCAATAAAACATCGCTGCCAGTGCCTCACTGCTGCTTTTCAAGCACGCCTACTGATGTTTGCATCTGCATTGACTTGCATCATCAATAGCACCCCCCCAAAAAAAAGGAGAGGACAAATCCTGGTGGATCAGGTGTGGGAAAAGCACTTTGGGCTTGGAAGGAGGTTGCTGCAAAAGCAAGAGCCTGTGCCCACCGGCCAGTTACTGCAGAGCCCTTCACAGCCTTTGCAAACAAAATATTGACAGTGTCAACAGTGGCCAGTGTGACGGTGGCTTCCCGGCAGCCCAGCCCTGCCTGCTGCTGCTGGCACAGGGACAGTGATGAGGGACAGGGATGAGGGGGACAGGGACACCAGCGTGGGCTGGGGAGGGCAGGGGGAGGCAGCCACCATCATCTGGAGATGGGCAGGGACAGGGGATGGGGCTGAGGATTTGGGGAAGGGAAACAGCAGCTGCCTTAAGGAAGGGAAAGGCAGGAGGCTGGGAGGAAAGGCCATGGGGAGCCCGGCGGGCTGGAGCAGCTGTGCCCGAGGGGGACAGTGGGCAGCACTGCTGGGGTGTTCTGAAGTGACACCTGAACGTCAGGAGCTGCAGCCCAGAGCGGGAGAGGGACAGGGTGACCTGCTGCTCAGCCTTGGGTTCATGTGAACCTGGGGAGGGGAGGGAGGGAGGGAGGGAGGGAGGGAAGGGGGAAGCAAGGACAGAGGGAGGATGGAGGGAGGAACAAGGGATGCAGGAGAGAGGAAGGAGGGAGAAAGAAGCAAGGAAGGAGAGAGGAAAGGAGGAGAAAGGGAGGGAGGAAGGAAGGAGGAAGGGAGGAGGGAGAAAGGAGGGAGGCAGCAGGACGGAAGAGGGGAGGAAGGAGGGAGGAAGGAGGGTGGGTGTGCTGCAGAGGTGCTAACTAGAGCAGGCAGCCCTCTGGGAGATGGGGCAGCAGGACATGTCCCACGCGGTGGTGGATGGCGCATGTCAGAGCTCAGTCCCAGCAGTGACCCGGCTGAGGCGGCAGCGCGGAGGCTCCCCATCCTCTTCTGTTAACACTGGTATTCAGCGCTGGCGCAAAAACCTTGAAAAAACAAGAAAGCAACTCCTTCCTTAACTTGCAAATCAGTAGTGGATCCTGGTGTGCAGTAACACGGGGGTAATGCTGTTGGGATGCAGAGGATTGATTCCCCCATCCCAACATTTGTCCGGTCCCACCAGACTTCACCACTCAGAAGTAAACTACTCTGACACTCGGGGCTCTTATTTCATAGAATTACAGAGGCTGGGAAAATTCCTGAGCACTGAGCAACTGGTCCTGTCATTGGGCTGGATCTTTGCATCTTCCAGTGTATTTTGTGCTTCTCTGGAAGATGAAAAAGGGCTCCTGTAAAATCAGAAAGAAGCAACAGGCTTGGATGCAGTTTTGCTCCTGACCCAAGCATCTTTCTGCCCTTCCCAGGTCCCCGAGAGCACAGGGATACCCAAGCCTGGGGGACACTGCCTGTGTCCTCGTGCTTTCTCTGCCTAATTTTCTCTGTCGCAGTTATTCTCCAACCCGCTGTACCAAAGCTCCCCTGGCACAGTTTGGGTTGAATGTTCCCCCACTGCCGTGCTTATAGCTGTGTATTTCAATCCAGACCATAATATTATTACCACAATGCCGATACACAGGTGCTCTGATGGCATGAGATGGGTGCAAGCTGCATGCAGGAGACCATCAGTGCCCTGGGAGCTGCCACAAGGTTCAAAGCTCATCATCGACGTGCAAAATTAAACCAGAAAGGATTTCCTTCTGCCTCAGCACCTCTGTACCGCTGCACCCTGCACCGCACACCCAGCACCCCTGCACACCCAGCACCTCTGCATTCCTCACCGCACACCCAGCACCTCTGTATCCTGCACACCCAGCACCTCTGTACCCTGCACACCCAGCACCTTTGCACCCCGCACCACTCACTCAGCACCTCTGCATTCCTCACCGCACACCCAGCACCTCTGCACCGTGCACCCTGCACACCCAGCACCTCTGCATCCCGCACCACACATCCAGCACCTCTGGATCCCGCACCGCACACCCAGCACCTCTGCACCCTTTGCCCAGCACCTCTGCACCCTTCGCCCAGCACCTCTGCACCCACGGACCTCTGCAGCCTGCACCGTGCATCCTGCACCTCTGCGATGGGCACCTCTGCACCCCACAACCTGCACCCCTCCACCGTGCACCCCTGCGCTGTGCATCCTGCACCGCTGTGGCGTGCACCCCTGCACCCCGCATGCTGCAACGCTGCGGTGGGCACCCCTGCACCCCGCCCCGTGCACCCCCGCCCCCTGTACCTCTGCACTGTGCCCCTCCGCACTCTGTAGCTTGCACCCCGCACCCTGCACGCCTCTCCTGCCCCTTGTGCCCCGCCCCCCGCACTCCCGCGCCCCGCCCCCCGCAACACTCACCGCTGCGCCCCGCCCCCAGGCCTCGCCCCGCCCCCCAGCCCCAGCCCGCGCCCCGCCCCGCGCTTCCCCGCCCCGCCCGGCCCCTGCGCGCGGCTCAGTTTGGCCCTCGGCGGCCGCCGTCGTGGCTGACCCGGGCCGGAAGCGCGGGGCTCTTCCGGGCGGCGGCGGCGATGGCTCCGGACCCCTGGTGAGCGCTGGGGCAGCTCCGGGCTGGGTGCGCTGCCGTCGCCGCCCCCTGCCCCCCGTCTTCTGCCACGGGGCCGGCCCGGAGCCCTCGGCCGCTCGTCGGCACTGCGAGCCGGGCCCCGGGGCCGAGCGAGCCCACCGTTGACGTGGGGCCGGGGGCGGCGCTGGCGGCGGCCGCTGCAGGCCCGGCGGCCGTGGCGCTGCGAGCGGCGGGGCCTGCTCTGGCCGCCTGGGGCGGGGGGCTCCCCCGGAGCGCTCCTTTGCCCCCCAAACCCTCCGTTTAGGTCAATGTGAAGAGCAGCGCTTCCCGCGCCGCGGACTGTGCGGGGCCGGCGCGGTGTCCCTGCGGCGCCAGGCCCAGCCGGGCAGGCCGGGCGTGGGGGGCGGCCGGCAGGGGGGCTCAGCTGCCGCGTCTCGTTCGCAGGCTCTCGCTGTACGATGCCACCTGCCAGATCGCCCAGGAGATCGCCGAGAAAATCCAGGAGCGTAACCGGTACCAAAGGAATGGGGAGAGTTCAGCCAAGGTACTCTTCTGCCGGTGGCTCTGGGGCTTGTGAACGTGGATTATATATAATTTTTTTTAGGTAAATTTTGCTTTTAGCTGCTCTAAATACCGGTTAAAAATTAAATTTCCAGGAGTTGGATGTGTATAGGGAGCTGTAATTCCTCAGCTTCCTGCCTCCTGGATGCAGAGGGACGTGGATGCTGCCTGGATGGGCACATCACCCAAGTAACATGGGCTGGAGCACGGCGGGGAAGGGGCTGGTGCTGCTAGCTGGGAATCTGCAGGTTAAAAGTTGTGTTTAGTCGCAGGAATCTGTAATTAATGGTGTGTTCTTTAAGATTTCCATAAAGAAAACAAGATTATAGTTTCTAAATTAATGGTAGCTTTTCAGTGTCACAAAAATGACTGGATTTAACAGTAACGAATCTTTTAGGTGTGCAGCAATGCTGGTTTTACAAAAAGAGAAAAGGAGAAGCTGTGGGAGTATTGGGCAGGTGCTGCTGACTGCTCAGGGCTGTTGCTGCCAGGAACAGAACTTTTGTTAGAGATCTGAATCTGCGAGATGTTGAGGTGCACGTCAGCTTCTGTGTTCTCCTTTCAGTGTAAATACTGAACGGACATTTTTCCCCCACAAGGCTGGTTTGCTTCCTTTCTGTAGTGGCTGTAGATCAGATAAAAAACAAATTTTGCAGCCTTTTAAAGCTACACTTCTAACAAAATATAAGACCAAAATATAACGGAGATGATAACGAACTGTAAATCTTACCCAGGAATATCATGCTCTCCACTTTTTCACACTTCCTGTTTAAAAACAAAGTTTTTCAGGAGGGTGCGTTCTTTAGCACTGAAAGCGTCATCCTTTCCTTCAAGAAGTGTAGGAGCCTGCTGGATTGCACACGCCATGGTTCATGCCATTAGCTTCCTCCTTGACTGCACTAAGATAAAAATGCATGCAAGCCCTTGAGTTAGTCTTTTGTAATAATTTGCATAATTAAATCCCCACTGATTTATTTTGTAGACTCTGCCCCTCTTAATAGCAGGTTGTAATGTGATGTACGATCACTAAATCATCTTTGCCAGTCTCTTTGATAGCTTTTAAAATAAAATTTAAAAAATAATTTAAAAAAATATTTTTTGAAATGTTTCCTTTGAAGAAAACTGTAGGCTTTGTACAGTAGTCAGTGCTTTTTAATGAATGACTCAGATTTGGCACGAATTGACAGGAGGTTTCAGAAGGCCCAAATAAGTGGTATTTGAGAGAAATGTTTTCTCTAGCTGTAGAATTGAGAGTGTTTAGGTCTGCTTTCAAGATAATGAAATTTTAGAAATTGTATAGATATCCTCAAGCAATAGAAGACTAATAAAAAGATTGCTGCTTAATCCGTCTGTATTTATTATAGAGGACAAAGTTCTCTATTTGCATCATCACAATCAGTGATGTGTTCCAAAAACCCCCAACAAAACATTGTGTTAATGTTTGAAGCCTTTCTTGTACTGTAACTCTCTGAGGTTGTGTTTTATGGAAACATTACACGGTTGACTGACTCTTTCATAAAATCATTTTTTCCATGCCCGGTGTTTTCCAAGCACAGTTTCTCTTTAATCCATTAACAGTTAAAGATGAATATTTGGCAGCGTTTGATTTTACTATAAACAAGCTTCCAACAATGAGAGAGTTGTTTTCATAACAGAAATGCATGTTGAGAAATCAGCGACTGAGCAGTCATATATTCTGTGACTCCTGAATGTTTTAATGGAGTAAGGAGTCTTGGTACAATATTTGCCTGGTAGGGAGATTTTAAACAAGTTTTTATTTTTATAATATTTTGCTATTAGTGTGGCTAAAAAACCCGTACTGCTTATTTACTGCTAATCAAAAAATAGAACATAAAATTTAAAATGGAAAAGAAAAACAAACCCAACCCGGAAACCTGTGGGGAAAGATTTCAAGCCAGCACTTACCATCTGTGAACTCTGCTCTGTTGAGCTGATCTTGAAACTTCCATTGGTTTCTTTTTCTTTTTTCCTGTCAAGGAGGGGAGATCTTTTGTTAAAATGCTGCACTTTCTGGCCAGAATAGCAGAGGGTATCTGTACGTAGATGACGTTCTTGTATACCTTTATGTTACTTTGCTGTTCTGGGTCAATTACATGCAGCATTCTCCACCTGGGCTTCAGTAGACATGAAGTGAAAAGTCCTTTTATTACATGACTGCAGAGCTAGAGGATATGTAGCAGCTTGAACTTTCCTAAGTTTCCCCATCCTGACTTTGGAAATGTTGCCATAGTGTTCAGCTGCTTTGGGTCTGAAGGTGGATTTTGGCTGTGTGCTCTCAAGGCTGCCTCAGCGCCGGTGCATCTGCTTTCTGTTGTTGTATTTGGGAGTGTTTGAGAACAAGTCTCCGGAGTCAGATTAAAACTTCTGATGCTATCGGGGGATTTTTGGGGATCTCCTGCTCCATCCCTGTCCAGATACCAGGTGCAGTTTAGCTGTAGGCAGGTTCCTGGAAGCACGGTGACTGTTCAGTGAGATGTTCAGTTGGTGTCTGCCTGCTGCCTCTGTGTCTTCAAGAACATAGGAATGAGAGTCAAAGCAAATACTCCTCTGTTACTAGTCATCGCACAAAGCATCTGAGGATGCTAACCATTATAACCCACAGCAGGCTAATAGCTTGTGAAGCATGTAGTCTTAATTAGGATGACTTGCATATTTAATTGCAGTTAGTGTTTTTCCTAGTGTGTTCTGCGTAACTGGAATGAAAAGAAATAACATTTAAGGAGGAAGAGCCCAGAGGATAATGTCAGCCTAACTTGGGAAGCGATGGGGGGAGAGGAGGAGGATTCCTGCAGGCCTGGAGCTTGCTTGCAGCAGGGAAGAGTGTGAAGACTTAACTACTGTTTTTAGTAGGAACAGATGCAACTGATTTGGGCAGGTCAGTTGTGAGAAAGGGTGGGGAGTTGTAGGTTCCACTGAGAAGGGAAATGGAGGAATTCTGATTTTCTTTAGGATCTTTAGTTTAAAGTTTGGAGGAGTTCAGTGGAGGGAATGTCTTGATTCTGTAGCAACCTTCTCTCTAATTCTGGGAGATGGGAAAGAAACCTGGTGGCAGAAGAAGCTAGCGCCTGTATTTGTGCTTGAAGATAGAGGAAAGAACTGGGAAACTAACTGGAAAATATTAAAATGTGCTGCAATGTTTGGCCCATCTAAAGGAGTGTGTTTTATAAAAACTTGAAAGAAGGCTCCCCATATTAAACAGTGTTAATGCATTAGAATAGTGTTTGCGAAACTAGTACTATTAATCTCATTATTTTGTAAGCAGTCCAAACCAATTAACTGTGTCGTTCCCTTGGTGGCTCTGAGGCAGGCTTTCTTTGTTTAGATTGGAGTCCTTCATGCTGCTATAGCTCAAGTTAAATGTATTGTCACCTGCATGTAGTAGCATTAAATTTTATGCAAATATAACTTAGACTGAAAAAAAAATATAGATAAATCTCTTTCTTCCCTTTCAGCTCAATGTGATTATCAGATCGTCATTGCAGAATCTCAGAGAGAAGATCGATCAGCTGAAGGACTTACTGCTTCGGGCTGTGTCAACACACCAAATGTATCCTGTAAACATTAACTCACTGACCTTTCTGTATTGTGTGAGAGAGTGGAAAAATATGCTATAATTGGTTTGCCATGCAGTTGGGGTTTTTCCCTCATTCCATTTTTAGAAGACTTTGTCACTAGAACTTTGTCCGTGCTGCTGTTTAATATTTTCACTGCAGCTGCAGTGCAGGAAGAGTTGTGAGCCTGGGCATTTCTGGTGTCGTGGGCATGAGGCTGGCTTTGGTTATGTTTGTGTTGGAGAGAAACATAACAAAATGGGCTGAATAATCTCAGAGCTGCCATCATCTTGCCTGTGCACTGTGCTGGCACAGCTGATTTAGTGGCTGGTTTGTGAGCTGAGATCACTCGTCTAGCAGAAAACATGCTAATCTGTTATTTTCTCTTGGCTCAGTCGCTGGCTGCAGGAGTGCCCATGCTTGCTTGCAACAAGGAAGGATGAAGCCTTGCTCCTCAGGGTGTGGGCAGGGATGTGGCAGCCCTGTCTTGGACTAACTTGGGGAGCGATGGGGCTGCCTCTTCAGAATAATGTTAGAATGCTTAAAAATGTGCCTTAGAAAGAAATCACAGGTTTTCTTTGAGGAGTGTTACCCTGTGGCCTGGCTCGGGTTTGCTTTTCCTTCCATGTGTTGGGATAGTCAGGCTTAAGGAGTCAAAGTAGTCATCTGTCTCCCTGAAGGTATCCAGCAGCCATCTGGTTGATACCAGAATGAATGAATGTTTAATTTCAAGTCTACCATAGCAGAAATCCCTTCTAAGCATGAGCCCCCCCCCGAGTGCTGTGCTGAAGGCCTGGGGTTAAAACTTCCCTGTCCAGTGAGTGCTTGAGAGCAGACGTCTGCTACTACTGTGGCAGAAAATGTAATAAATCAGTTCAGCTATTGCATGATCTTCTTCACAGTACTTGGAACAGGGTTAGTAGTCCTTCAGAATGTCACTAAGATTAATTAAAAAAAGCAAACACGTGTCCCCCATTGAAGCTGCAGCACTTCAGGGCATCTTGCCTTTCAGAAATACTGCATGAATTGTTTTTCTGCTGCGTTGGTAGCTGTCGGGGTGTTCTGCTGATGAATTACAAATGGAAGCAGGTGCTCAAAGTAAACTTTTGGTTGTTTGCTGACTACTTGGCTGGGAGCTACTCACCTGGTCTGTGTTAGGAGCCTCCAGTGAAATAAGATGTGAGGGACCCTGCTAATTTTAAAAGCTCTTTTCTGTTTGGGCCTGCCCAGTTCATATCATAACAGTGTAAGCTGGAGCTTTTCTGAGAAGTCTTATCTTTCCCTGAACTTAACCCTTGCAGTAATGTTGTAAATGAGATCAACTGCCCCGGACTGCTTAGTAATAAATGAAAGAAGAATTATGTGGGCATTTGGAGGAGAAAATGCTGTTCTTAGTACTTACGCTAATTTGGCAGTAAATAGCCTTCCAGTTCTCTTACAACTTCGAGATGATTACCTGAAGATCACTCCATGGTTGCTGTATGAAACGTTTTCTGGGATATGTAAACTTCAGAAACACATTTAGAGTAGCAGCAGATTTCATTCAGA
The DNA here is from genome assembly GCF_017639655.2 of Falco naumanni. NCBI lineage: Eukaryota > Metazoa > Chordata > Aves > Falconiformes > Falconidae > Falco > Falco naumanni. The sequence goes on from NC_054054.1 coordinate 116,372,600, forward strand.
AAAATATGACCTCTCCTTTTCTTAGGTGTTACAGCCTTTTCCTGAGTTAAAATAGTTACTCTAGTTCATTTTTGATGATCATGAGGTCTGATTTATTTTAAGAATGTATAACAGGTATTATTTTTATTATGTAAAATTAAAGTTTTTCAGTGTTTTTAAGTTTGGTCCTTAACCAAGTATCATCAGCACCCAGCTGGAGGGAGACAGGAGGCAGAATCTGGTGGATGACCTTCTCACACGACAGAAACAACTCCAGGCATCTTACAAGAATGAAGGCACAGAACCAGATGTGATAAGGTATGGCATTGTCACCTCAAATGAACAATGTGATTTGTGCTTTGATTATCTCTGAAGATAATGTTAAATGCATCCATTGAAATAATTTAGCTCTGCATGTAGCAAACTGTGGTTTCATTTGCTTAGAAATTGTGTGCTTTTTTTTTGTGACAGTATCACGTATGTCTACAAAGCTGGGGAGGACGAGGGAATGGGGAATTGCTTGGAGGAGGTAATAGCTGACTAACTGATCTAGTAGAGTCAGTCACCGACTTGGACTGATGGGTGCCACTGTACAAGGTTGACATGAATTGTTGGAAAGAGAACTGTCAGGGTGAGGCTTAAGCTTCAAATGGTCCCCAAAGACCATATTGTGTAGCAGTCAGCAGGGGCCTTCAAATGGAATACATTTTAATTTCCATTTTGGTGTGTCCTTCACAGCTGGAAAAAATAATTATGGTTAATAGCCTTCAAATTGTGCTCTCCTGAGTTTTCAGTTTTCTCTCCTGTGTTTTCAGTGAAATCCCCACTGGTCGAGGGGGAGTATCCTGGGTTCAGCCTGGAGCTCTGTGTGTGCTACACATGATCTAAAGGCTCTGCTAACGAGGCTCAGTCTCTTCTGCCTCTTCGTCTGTGTTGTACACTTTGAGACTCATTTTTCTTTCAATGTGTTTAAACTGCCCAGTGAATGAATTGCTGGAGGAGAGAGAGGAGAAAAGGGGTAGCAGTAAATAAGCTTTTTTCCCCAAGTTCATGGCCAGGCTACAGACAACAAAATGAAGCTGCCATTTCCTCTTTCCTCTGCGAGCAAATGGGTGGTAGATCGATCACCTTAGCACAGGATTAGGACTATGGTATGTTGGAATTGAAGTGGCATGTGTTGAGGGACAACTTCAGATGCATCCTCGTGATTCACGGGGTGATGTGCTTTGATCTCTTTTAGTCTTGAGCCAACATTCACACAAAAAATGAAAAGCTCTGCTATCAAAGAGTGTGACTTACCTGTCTTCTGACCCCATGCAGGTCGCTAAATACTGCTCAGTGTGAGAGTTACCATTTTGGCTAAATTGCATCGCAGGTAGTTGCATTTGCTCTTCATAATTTTTCCCCTGCAGATTCAGGTAATCATCTGTCCTGCAAAATGATGCAGGAGAGAAGTGGAGCTGCAGTCTCTTTAGTTTTGCAGAGCTTGCTATGTTTGCATGGTCAATGAAATAGTACTGAGTGTAGACTGTGACTGGTAAACCCTGGTTTTAAAGCCTTGTATTTTTAAAAAGGTGAACATAATTATTGGAAGTTTTATATGAGTCACGACCATTTGGCCCAGGCACCTATTTTGCCAATGTGTGGCAAGCTTTAATGCAGCAGGCACAGACTTCTTAAGCTGGCTGTGGGTCATGCAGGGGGCTGTGCTCTGCCCTGTAAGCCCTGCACAATGCCGCATGTGTGGTCTGGGTCATGCGATGTGGCTGAGCGGAGCTTCCCCACCTCTGCTGACCCGTGGCGTAGTGAGATCTGCCTCTGAAGTGTGCGCCTGTACTTCTGCAATATGGGCATGCAATAGAAATACATATTTTAAAAGATTTTGAGCTTGTGCTTCAAGTGGCAGGTGTTTTCTAATACACTATATTCACTGGACCTTTTCTGTAGCAAATCAACAGCATTGCATTTTATACATGCACAAGTGAGGTTACTTGCGTGAGGGGAGAGTGTTAGAGCCCTCCTGAGAAAGTTTCTCACCTTTTTGCAATGTCAGGCCTCAGTCTTAGAAAAAAACTTCATTGTAAGTCCTCACACTCTTGGAGAAATATGTGAGCCTTTTTGCTGATGTACTTGGAGAACCAGTCCCTTTTCAGCGCTGTGCTCTCGAAAAAGGCAGAGACGGTTTTGAAGTTACTGTATAGTGAAAGATTGGGTACCAGTGTGAGTGCTGTGTCCTATCATAACTGTCGAAAATAAGATATTTTTCTTTTTCTAGCTTGTTTACTTTGTGTACCTTGAAGCAGGTGGAAGAGATATTAAAAACTTAATTGATAGTTTTCTGTATTCACGTGTGTATTTGTGTTTTGTGAGGGTCTGTTCAGTAACGTGGTGTAGAGGTTGGTTGCTTTTGGCTTTTGTACTCCGGTGCAGTATTTGGTAGGGCCAAAGCACATGTTTCACTTTGCGGTTTGTCATCTTTGCGTGACCAGATGTTGTCAGTGCAACACCTGCTGTGGAGGGTAAAGCTGCAGGCTTTGATCGAATCCATTAATTGCGCTAGGTTTGGCGTTCTCCAGAGTGCAGTGCAGAGATGCACTGGTGCTGGCTTTTACATCTATTGCTGAGTCAACCGAAACATGTAAAATAGCAAATAGGTAAAATGTCTGTGGGATCTGATGATGGGAGAAAGCTCTCATCACCTGCTCGGAGCAGTGCGGAAGCTGATCTGACCTTCTGAAGCGTGGCTGTCCCTATTGTAGCAGGGCAGCATTGGCATGTTACTGCTGTGGAGCAGACGGAGGGTGAAGATTCAACCCAGAGCTGCCCTGGTGTGAAGGTGGCGTGGCAGATTGGAGGAAAATATCAAAATCTCCAAGCTCCTTTGGAAATGATCAAGGGAACCAGTATTTTCCAGTGCAAGATAACATCAGAGACAGTAGACGTTTGCTGGTATTGCAAGGCTTGAAGTTTTATAGTTCTCTTTTAACTTCTTTAATTAAAAATGGTTAAAACTATGCCAGCTATTCCTCTGCCTGATGAATTCACGCCCCTTCCGTATTCTCCCTTGTAGGTCTTGTTTTCAGTGGTACAGGCAGAGATGTAGCCAGGGCCTGAAGCTTGTTGCCAGTGTGTCAGACCTTTCCCTCTTGCCTGAGCCTGGCCGGCACGTAGATTGGTACCGAAGGAGCTTGTCCCCCCCTGCCTGCCGCGCTGCTTGCAGGGACAGAAGACAACAGCTTCTGGTAGGGTTAAGCAGCTATTTACAGCACCGAGTTTCTCTAAAACTTGCAGCCTTCTGGAACAGCCTGCTTTGGATTTCAGTAGGCGGCAAAGGCCGCTCTTCAGTGTGTCTGAAGCCTGAAAGTCAGCTTTTCCCACTGCATTAGAAAAATCAGCACATGTTGTTTGATTAAGTTCTAGCAGTGACACTTTTCTCTGGTTTTGTATTGGTTTTCTGTATCTAATCCATCTCTGATGTGACAGCACACATTTTCAGAAGTCTTTTTCTTTCCAGCAGTCATTCCTTTCATTAACCTTCTTGCACCACTGATCACATATTTATTGTCCCCATGGCCTATAGCTGTGAGGGTTTCACTAGAATTAATCTTCGTTTATATTTGGTCACCATTCAGTGAGTTTTACATCCTTTGAAAACTGCTGTAAAGCTATTTCTGATTGTGAAGTACAGTGGCCTTAATGCTCTTAGTATTTATCCTAACTGACAACTTGGGCCAGAACACAGGGCAGGACGCTACATTACTTCGGTATAGCATGAGTTTACCTTCCGGCGTTGTCGGCATTAATTAAGATGCAACTGGAATTTTCCAGGGGAAAGGTTGTGCTGTTTACATGACTTTGCTTGAGTAGGGTCAGTTAAATTTTTTTTAATTGGTTTTCATTCAGCAGTTTCAGTATCTTCTCCCCTCTTTTCTCCTTGGAAAGACATCTGTGCAGGTTATTATGACAGAGGCTTTAATGGGGCAGAAATCCCCATGGTTTCACACCATTTGAAATGCAGAAGTGGAAAAGGCAACCGAAAACATTGAGTTTCTGGAAGTTGTGTATCAAATTTTTATGAGTCTTTAAACATTTGTGGAGTTGAAGGAATCAAGAATACTTCTCTTCCTGTCTGACCAGGTACAGTATGTAAAGTGTACCGTCAGTCACCAGTGAGTAAATAAATTAACATGCCTTTCTTATTTTCTTTTTGAGTTTCTCAAAAAGAGAAAACTTTTGATAGCTGTGGGACACAAAACACCTTAAGTAATAGCTACCCTGGATAAACTATGGAAGAATCCATGTTCTTTTTTTTATTTAATGTGGGCTACCATTTTTTCTGTTTGAATACATTTCTGTCAGATTTGAGGTATTTCAGTCTTAATCCAAACAGGTATTTTGCCTAATGTCAAATAGGCATAGAGTGCCTGACTTAAATCAATAAGCCATTAGGCGCTTAAATGCTTTTGGGGATCTGACTCTTGTTTATGGAGGAGCAAATACTCTTTGGCAGATAAGATTAAAAATAGTTGTTTAGGTGCCTTTTTAAAACTCCTTCCTGATTTCCTTCCTCCCTACCAGTTACTGTTGGAAGCCTGCCCGGCTGCAGCTATGGCATCCTGACATGGGATGTGGTTAACCTTGCGTCTAGGGGATGGATAGAAAAGGCGGAAGAAGAGGCAAATTGTCAATACAGAAATGCATGCTTGAGAATGCCGCTGTCTTGAGTCATAAGATCAAATCTAGGGGCTGAGGCAGGATTTTTCCAGGATTACTGTGTCTTTGGCTGTGTAGGCATGAGCCAAAATGTTTGTAATTGTCTCAACACCCTCCTCATCCACTGAACTGTGTCTCTAAACTTGGGTCATCTCCTGTTGTACCACTTGTCACCTGGGAGCACTCTGTAGGTTACAGTGTGTGCAGATGGCAGCAGCAGAGTACAGCGCCTACTCGACTACTGCAAAACTCAGGGGTAGTGGTGCCTACCCCACATTTAAGGAGGATTCCAGTAAGATAGTGAAGTCTTGGTTTGGTCTGTGTTTTAAGGGACAGTTTGTATCTCTTATCTCTCAGAGAATACCAGAGTTCCTTAAGGACCTTGCTGAAGTCGGGACTGTGGTTATGGGAAAACTGTGTATAATACATGCATTTATAAGGAACAGCAAAGAAAGGAAACTTAACACCACAGAGAAAAATAAGTCAAACTCCATAATTGTAGGCATTGTGCTTCAGGTTGTGCCTGCATGCCTGTTATTAAAGTTTATTGCTCATTAGCCTCAGGAAAAAACATCAGTAGGAGGGCAGCTCTCAAAGCTGAGCTCTGCGCTTTATGTTTCGCCTCCTGAATACGCTCAAAACTACCCAAGTTTCCTGCCCGAGGTTGTTTCTGTACCAGCAGCATCACTGTTCCTCTGGCCTGGGTGTGCCCTGTAGGGCTGTAGTGAGAACAAATGCCAAGCCGAGACCTGCTTGGAGGTTCATGTACTTGTTGGTTGTGGTCAGGCAAATGTCCAGGCATGATCGTAGTGCTGCATCTTGTCCCAAAAGCAGCCCTCTGGACGGCGCTCGAGGAGGAGCTCATTGCCCTGGGTGCAGAGGTGCAAGTCCCAGGTGATGGAATTTTTGAGCATTTTGTGGAAGGGACTAGTCCCACAGGAGATTTGTCCCTTTGCCTTTTCTCTGGATGTAATTATACAAGAGGCAGCTTCTTTCTAGAGAAAATTCTTCTTTCCTGTAATTCTTTTGTTCCCAAGGAGTGCAAGTGGGCTGTAGAGATGAGGCTGTTTCAATGAGGGACCATGAAAGCTGTTACACAATATTTTTAGTATTATGCTACGTCCGATCTTGCAGAGAAAATAAGGGACGGTGTAGAATGAAGACAGTAATATTTGATAGCAGGATTAATCCCTGATGGAATTGTTTCTTGCAGTGTATATTTTGAGGGTTTGCATAGGAAAGTGAAACTGCTGTGGAATAAAATGTGAGTGTAAATTTTGTTATAAAGGTAACCTTCCCTGGGGATGCTTACCCTGGCATAGGATTGCCTCCTCTGTGTAGTTCCTTACCACAGCCCAGCCACTCAGAATGGATGTGTTTTTCCAAGGTAAGTGTGCCTGTACAACAGTGCAAACACACTTCCAGCTTGTTGCTTGCCTTGTGCTGCTCCTCTGAAGGCACCTGCCATCCTGTACTGGCATGAGGTGGTTGGGAGCCGCTTGTTGTGCCACGTGAAGCTGCCATGCCTGTGTTTTGGGCAGGAATTAGTGGTTCTGGAGGTGCTGCAAAGCAGCTGTCCTGCAAATCAGCTGTCTGGCATCCCATGTGGCAGCTAGCTTGTGCAGCTTCCAGTCATTGCAGGCAGTGGGACCAGTTAACTGAACTGCAGGTAAATGGTGTTAAGAGCAACGTGGCATTTTGTGAACATGAGAACACCAGTTCTTGTCCTGGTGGAGCTGGGAAGTCCTCTGCCAGCTGCAGGGAGTGCTGCTCCTTCTGTGGGCTTCCACTGGGAGCGGTTCTTGTGGGGAAGTCTCCACCTGGGAAGGTACCTGGAGGGCACTTGCAAGTGCTTGTGCTCATATGGCTTCTCCTGGTTTTTTTGGAGGGGGGAGAGAGCTTTTGTATCTTAAAATTATACTCGTTGTTTACTAGCTTGGAGCTTCCTAAGGTACGCTGGCTGCCAGTGTGAGCAATTAAATCGTAAGTGAGAGAATACCCCAGCTTCTTTGCCATGCCTTGGAGAGTGACCTGTGAAGCCAAGCTGAGGTGCCCTGGGCACTTCAAAGAGCCCCACTTGTATAACTGTATCGTTAAGGGAATGTTCAAGTGATCATCCAACCAATTGTCATATGACCCAGGTTTTGTTTAAAATTCAATCTTGCTGATCAGTCTTCTAAAGCTGTAAGCCTTGCTGTGTGGCCTTGGTCTAAAGTAAGTGCTGGTTGACTAATCTGAGTTACTTGGGAAGTTTTGTCAGAATTATCAGTGAAACAATGCCTTCTGGAAGATAAGCCCTCCCTTGTTAAGCGGTGACATAACTCCCTGATTTTAAACCCCATCATCTTTTATACTTGGGCGCATTGCTAAGCCTCGTAATTAGTTAAATCTGCTCCTATAATCAAAAGCTATCCGCACACTCCACTGCTCTGTGACGGTTTCAAAGATTTATGTGATTAACTTGGCGGAGGCAGTGGGTGGCTAATTGGATAAGCTTTAATCTTCACACCACCAAAGCGAAACATGGTAAGATCAGAGGAAGTAGGAAGTTATGCTGTGTTGTGTGGGAAGGTAGTTACCAAACATGTCAAAAAGATTATTGTAACGAGCAGACCAGTTGTCATGACCCAACCTACAAGAATAGGGCAGATTATTAGTGGTGAGGGAGAGCGAACGGTGCAAATTATTTCAAATTTGCTTGCCTTGGCGCTTTCTTAACAGGCAGAAACAGTTGTGCTCTTTTTAGCAAGCAAAGAGCTTTATATTCAGTTTGCTTTATTTAAGTAATTCTGTCAGATGTTGTTAACCATAGGTTTTGTGTGCTTGCTAATTGAACTGCTGAACTGGGTGGACTGTAATGATCTTTGCGTGTTCAGAAGTGTAATGCTTCTGTTGTGTTCAGGTTTGCGAACCTGGTAGCAGTTGTGAGACTAGAAAATATCAGTATATTTAATCCCCCAAAGCAATGAAAAAAAGCTAGGTAATGTGTAAAACTGTATTTCATGTGTGCGTATCTTTGTCTAATTGAGCCAGATTCCCTACCTCGATAAAATACATGTAAAGAGGTGCAAAGGGCTGGAATACTGAAGAACCCCAGCTCCTCTTTCAGGTGTTGTCCTTGAGGGCCAGCTGGTGGTGGGCAGAGCGGGGCAGTCAGGTTCCAGCAGCATCAGGATGGTTAAATGAGATGTTGTGATTTACCATAAGTGCCTTTTAGTCCTGTAGCAAAAAAAAATAATTTTTTTTATTCTTTCAAATCCATTACCTTGATACAAAGTTGAATGAACAAAAAGATTATGGTGTCAAGAGCAACGTGGCATTCCCGTGAACATGAGAACACCAGTTCTTGTGCTGGTGGAGCTGGGGAAGTCCTGTGCGAAGAGGCTGAGCGCTCTCGAGTTTAACTGGCTGTGAGTGCAATGGAAGAGCATGGTGCGGAGATGAGGGCATATGTGCCTGGAAGTTATGGATGGCCCAAAACGTGCCTGGTGACAATTTTTCAGCAGAGTTGATTCGTCTCTCGGCCAGGAGATGTCTCTAGTTCACCGTGATTCCTCCAGGAACTCCTAGGCACAAGTTCTGGGTTTTGTTTGAATACCTTTGCTGTAAAACTTCAGGCATCCCTCCCCAGAGCTGAACCCCTCAGCAGGGTGCATTAACTCCCCCGAGCTCCACAGATACTTCTAACTTCTTTTGATACAGAATTTTGACCACAAAATTATTTCGAGCATATGCGTGCTATTGTACAGCATTCCAGTATATCTCACAGAGAAGGGACCTGGACTCAATTTAAAAAATAAAAAAGCCTTAGTGTAATTAAAAAAAAATGAGATTATGAGAGATCCTAAAAATGCTTACTGTTTTTGTTTTCTTTGTGAAAGTACTTTGGGAAAGAATGGGGCGAAGGTAAAATCAGAATAAAATACGGAGTTTAAAAAAAGCAAAGCTGAAAGCAAAACCTCTTACTTCTGTACTGCTGCTGAGTGATGACTCTTACCCCAGATCTGAGTTGCAGTCTTGGGTTCAAGTGGCTCACAGTCTGTCATATGATGTTTTTCTTGTAGGGAAAACCAATGAAAAGCTGAAAGGTAGAAAGCAGAAATCTGGTATTGAAAAAAATATTTAAGTGGCATTTCATTTTACTACTTGAATTTATGTGCCCTGGATGTGAAAAACTTGTATTCTGTTGTAACCAGGAAAGTGTCTATAATGTGAACAACCTCAAGTCATAATTCTTTTAAAAGAAAACCCATAAGTTGATTGCTCTTTCATTTAAGAGCGTGTGTGCCTGGCTGCTTGTTCATGTTGATGCCAGACTAGGAAGTGCAGGAGAGTAACTGTGAATTCCATGTACGGTTTTTGAAATGCAGAAGTGTTCTCTTTTAGGTTTGGTCAGGATTGCAGAAAATTAGTAGTCTCATCTGATTTGCATCTGTGCTAATGTGTTGATCCTTTTACTACTGGAAGTTTTCAGGCTGTACCACAGTGTTTTCACAAGTTTGTGTTCACACAGCAAATGCATGAATAATATGTGTATTCCTATTAACCGTAATATTTTTGTAGCAGTTTTGAATGCTACATGCATTTTCTACATGCAAACAATATTTAATATGAATGTTATACAATATGTGGTGTATATTTTGGCAAGTAGCTTAATTGTTCACTGCAAAATTATTTCTCTCCCTGCTTTACAGTGTCTAGGCAGTGTTATGGAGCCTGCAAGATGTATTTGTTATTGAGATCGTCGGATTCTTTTTGGCTAATTTCTTCTGTGATTGCAGAGAAACACAATGGAGTGCAATGAATATGTACACTTCCATCTCTGTCAGCCACTCTTGCAAGTGCTGATTATATGATGAGTGGGTTTTGTGTTGAAAGTTACTTACTGAGGTTATTTTCAGATCTAGCCTAATGACGGGAGGGGTCAAACGAGGTGTAACCAACCCGTGGCTCATGGAAGAATCTGAGGAAACCAGAGGGCTTGGCTTTGACGATCTCAGGCAGCAGCAGCGAAGGATCATAGAAGGTATAAGAGTCTGTCTATTTTTTATAAGCATTGCTAGGACTTGGAGGAGCCCTTATTAGACGGTCAATACAGTAACCTATGCTGCAGTTTTGTTACCTGGAGATGTCAAATGTGATAGTTCCAGGTGGTTGTTACCTGTACTTGCAGGAGCAGTATTGTGCTTGCAATATTCTTAACTGAAAGCATCTTAAATCAGATTTTGAGAGATGCACTTACAGGGCATCCCTGATTTTGACCATACTCATGGTTTTGGTTTGCAGTGGAGATCTCGTTAATTCCAGTGAGTGTGATGGTATTACTGCTGTGCTTCAGGCTGGGGTGTGTTCGATGTATTGTTGAATTGGAATGCGGCAAGAATTAGCTACTCTAAAAAGGGTCTTTAGATTTTGGCCCTCAAGACCCATAAGGAATCTCTAACTTTGGAAGTGTTGGAAAACCTCAGCCTGAGGACATCAGGTGGTTAGTGGTAATTTCTCTGCAGTCAAAGCATTGGAAGTAATCAAATGAAATCAGGCTCCAGATAAAGCCCGCTTTAGCCTGCATGTGAAACAACATTTATAGCTACAGTTCCGGAGAATGGCCTGAACTCTGTTTGGATGGTCCAGGAGAAACCTCAAGCTCTGGTTTTTGATTCCACCGTAGGTATCCCCTGGGGAGGCTGAGAGGTATTGGGGCCAGACCTTCGTCCTGTTGAAGGGAAGGGGGGTCTGGCCATCCCGTACAGTTTTTGGCTCCTGGGCTGCAGCTGGCTGGCAGTCTTGCTCTATGGAACATTGCTGCTTTGCAGTGTGTCAGTCCAGCCTCCAGCTTATCTCCTTGTTCTACTTGACAACTTCGGGCAACTGCATGTTTTGGTTAAGGTGCTTGCTAAGGGCAGCGTGGTACCTGCGGACTGGAATAGCAGAGGCAGTGTGGCTCTTAATAAAGGAGCGCCTGCAGAGCTGGTGGGAGCACATCAACCTTCAGCTGCTCCCCCCATGTCTGAGGCTCTCTTCCATGCACTCTCTATCCTCTTCCAGCTTTAAAAATCAGCTTGAATTCTTTGGTGTTTGCATCACCTGTTTGTCTTTTATTAATGTTAAAAGTTTCTTGGAAAATTTAAAAAGGCTAATCATGGATCTCTCTGGGTGTGCCAGAAAATCTCCTGCATTTATAATTGAGTAACAGCTGAATGTTGAACCCTTGGAATTTTTATTTTTTTTTTTTGTGGGGGACCCTCGGCTAAATGTCCTGGCCAGAGCAGAGAAAGTAATTACCCATCATTCACATTATTTTAAGAGTGCTGTTGCCATAAGGATTAATTTTCATGTTGTGTTGATATATTTTTCTTAACTCATTATAACTCTTTGAGCACAGATTAGATATTTTTCTTCACTTTTGCATCTTTTACGGTACATAGCCTGGCATACTGGCGCAATTTTCTTCATGTAATTTTATGTATTTTTCTGGTGCAGAACAAGATGCTGGACTTGATGCTCTTTCTTCAATCATATCCCGGCAAAAGCAAATGGGGCAGGAAATTGGGAATGAGCTGGATGAACAGAATGGTAAGAACAAGATTCATACTCAGTTTGCCTCATTTTTATGTAAGATTGTGATTAATTTCCTTTTTTTCCCCACTCCTCATACAGCTGCACTGCTTTTTGCCCACAAAGTAACAAGACAATACTGTAAAGGTTTATATACAAACCACCACTACAGATTCCATCTGTTCATGGCCTGGTTGTTCTATCGTGTTTCACTACATACCCTGTTGTGCATGTACAAAGAATGTTTGGTATATTTCTATCAAGCCTGCCTTTTGAAAGAAAAGATGGGTGATTATTCGCACGAAGTACAAAGTTAATTTTGTACTCTATTTTGCATTTTTCAGTTTTATGACAGTTTTTATGGTAAGCTTTTATGTGTTGCTGGGTTTCACTTGAGCATTCTTATTCTGCGTCTTTCCTTATTAACTAAATGAAAAAGCCTTGAGACAGCGATTGAAGGAGAAGCGTTGTATTGTTTGCTACAAATGATTTGGATTTTGGAGGTTTCATGGCATTGAATATAAGATTAAATTAAGTGCAATATTGAACTAGAAGAGTACCTATTTTCTTTAAAATGAGCCAGTATCCAAATGGTGGAATTGCTGTCCTGTTAAATGTGCTTTGTTACTCACTTAATTGTTTGCATGACATAAACTGTCCCTAGGAGAGCAGATCCTCCAGTCTTTCTGACTTTTTTATTTCTTACAATATGGTAATAGTTCAATTAGAGCCTTGGACCCCTGCCAGCTTTCTCCCTTGCACAAAGGCTTGAGCCATATGGTTTATCCTTGGGTTGTGTTGTACTTAGCCACTCAGAAGGTAAATGTCTTTTTACTTGCTAATAAATGATATGCTTAAATCTGCTTCTTCCTGGACCTGTATTTTTTCCCCATCGTATTTCTCTGCATGCCTGCTCAGAGTGAGGGGGTTCCCGTATTAACAATCACATAACATGAAGTACTACTTGGGAGCTCTGTTCCAAATGAGAGTGAAGTAAGAGGACAGCTTTCTTGTGTTTGCCTTGCGTACACGGCTAAATCCAGGAGGGATATGAAATGTCTAGAATATGTCTTTGTTTATTAATCTTAAGGTTGTTAAGAAACGGTTTGTGCAGCTGGCAGAAACTATGCTTAGTGCTCTTGTCATATTTTGATCCTCTGCCTCATGTGAGTAAAGACATTTTCAATTAGAAATCTTGGTTTCGTAAGTTTATTCTATTAACTGTTGTTTAAAAAGTCATATTAATTGCTTTTTTGCTCTAAATAGAAAACAGGTGGGAAGCATGAGCATGTTTACTAATTCTCTGTGAAACCTTGGTTTCTCATCAAGAAAATATATGATCTGTGTCCCATTTCCCTCTGTTGGGGGTAGGGGAAGGCTCCCCAACTCCTTATGTTTTTGGGACCCTGAAGGTAATGTGTATAGTACCATCGCATTCCTGCGTGACCATGCCAGACTTTTTCTAGCAATGAAGCCTTGAAACATGTGTGAAATAGGGAATGCATTTAACCCTCCTTTTTACAAATAATGCAAATAATGCCAGTTTTGTTTGTCTTACAGATAGTTACAAAGCCTAGAGCAAAAATCTTCATGTTTTCATGTGAGCTCTTTTTTGAGCTCCAGGCAAGCCTTTCTCAAAAGATGGAAACTTTCCTGAGTGCTCAGAGTAAAAAGTGGCGAGGATTGCCTGTTCCTGACGGCGGGCCAGATCCTGGGGGAAGAGAAAACACCCAGTTGCTTCTGCTTCTCACTTCCTAGAATCGTGAGAATAAAACCTGCCAGCCATGCAGAGTGCATTGTTTGTAAACGTTTAAGCAGTCTGAAAAAGGTGGAACATGGCCTGACTCTTACAGATGGGGGAACCAGATCACACATCGCTATCGAGCACGTAGAACTCCCATGTTTTCTCTGATTTTATTAAATCCTTTCCCCCCACCCCCCGGGTACAGGGGGATGTGGTCGGGCATTTTGTTGCCACTATTACACTGGAAAAGCTGAAATCCCCAGCAATATTTTCCAAGGGCTATTTTCCCTTTGCACGTCTTATTTTGTGCCCTGTGCTTAACTAGTTACAGATTTTTCTCAGGCGTGCTGCCAATCTCATGTCACTGTTACACGATCAGGTTGATGAGGATAACTGCCCTGTAATTTCCCGACTTGGAATCTCTTTCCTTCCTAGTGCTGAGTGATAATGGCATTGTCTGTATTGTGGGGAGGTAGGGGAAGCTCATCTTCATTAAGTGCTGCGTCAGTATTTCTTTTTATTTGAGTCAGGTTTTCCATCAAATCACCCATTTTTGCAGGAAGCTTGACTTCCACTTCCCTGACCTGCTTTGGACGTTCCCACCTTCTGCAAGTAATTAGGTGCCTCTGACATTAGTTTGTTCTGACATTATGGTAAAATATGGCATAATTATGAAGCAGCTGATAATGTCTGATAGTTAATGAAACAGACTTTGGGGAGCTGGGTAACTGTACTTATTTTCCAGACAACTTTTTATTCAGACCTGCTTTTTTCCTCCCCGAGCAGCTCAGGCTCTCTGTTCAGTTGAGATATTTGCACTTCCCAGCTCTTTGAGGTAGCCCGAGGCATTTTCCGTTGAGTGCCAGTTGGTGTAGCTGTGCATTTGCAGATGCACAAGTAGTGGAGGCATCCCGATTAATTATGCAAAGTTTACTTCTCGAGTAGAGCTGGTACACGTAAATTCTTTTGTGTTTGTTAAATGACTGAAAAATGATTAAACTTTGCTTTTTAGAAGGGTAGTTACTTGGCGGTATCTATTTTTACTTCGCCGGTGGGCTGACAGGCAGTGACGAGGAGTAATGTTTGAGGTTTGTAAGAGGGCACCCTGCAAACGGGCCCAGCTGCGGTGGTGGCTGTGGTCTTCAGAAGTTGGCCCTTCTCCTTGGGCAGACTGCGTGACGCCAGCCTCCCTTAGCTTCACGTCCCTCGACACTTGTCTTTCGGCCAGTCTCTCTGAGCTTCCTCTGCAGTCAGCAGACACCAGCAGGGGTTGCTCAGGTGTGATCCTGACACATCCACCTTTGGGCAGGGCAGGGCACAGCTTGTCCTGGAACAGCCCATTTTTCCCCACCGATCTAAAGTGAGCCTGGGCTGGGATGGAGGTGATTCTTTACAGACATCTGCCCTGAGTAGATGAGTCCCATCCTCTGATTTTAGTTGCAATGCATCCAACTTTTAATTGGAGTCTCATGTAGTTCTTTAATCAGATTTTCAGTATAGCTCTGTCCTTCAGATTTTATGGCTCTGCTCAAAGCTGATGGTCCTTTTCAAACCTCCTGAGCATAGTATTTTGCACTGATGAGCAAAGTAGAAGCAGGGTACCGGGAGACGTTGTTTTGTTCCAGTCTCAGGCATCTGCTAGCAGTGGGAGAGATGGGGGATTAGCAAAAGAATTTTCCCATCATTAGTTCCAAATTTGGCCCCAGAAAACTTTCTGTAATCCTTTCATCTGTTACATAAAAAAAAAAAAAAAAAAAAAAAGAGAAAATCGTGTAAATGGCCTCTGGCCTTGTTGATGAGGCAATCTAATCTAGTGCAATAATTTTAGAAGAAGGCTTTAAAAATATCTGAATGCTGTTTGTTTTACCCTTATAGAGATGTTGTTTTCTCATTGTGACATGCTTGCATGAGAATATAGTGCTCTGTGATGGATGGTAAATATTGGTAGCTTGCAAAATTTGTCATGTTTGGCACTTTTACCATGTTGCACTCTATTTGGTATACGCCATTGAGGACAGATTTTTTGGCTTCCAGCTTCTTTAAAATTTATGTCAGAGCATAGATATGTTCATAAATAGATAAGCTGCAAACCCAGGCCACTGTTTTAAGTCCTCTTACTGGTCAAGAGAATGCTGTACACAGAGTGAATATCCAGGATGTTCTTAAACAAAATGGAACATTGTAAGTGAATGACCTCTCGTAATGCTGCTTTAATTACATAGTTACGTAACATTTTAAATTTCTTGTAAAAATGAAATTTCTAAAACCAACGAAAAATTGAAGTATTATGTGTTTTAATTTTTTTAATAGCTTTGCAAATAAGGGTTGCTGTGTCACCTCTGGCCGTAGTGGGTGGCACACAAGCCTCCGAGGTGGACTCAGCTCAACCTTTCATTCGGTGCCAGTTCAGTAGTCAAAGCCTGCGACTTGCTTGGTGCAGGATTTTTGTTAACCTGATGCGCTTCCATCAAAATGCAATTTAGGGACTCCGCTTGAGACTAGAGGCCTGTTCTAGCTGTTGCTTTGAACACAGAGCAGTGTTCTTATAAAATCAAAGAAAGTGAGTGAAAGTATTCTTGGTGATGCAGAGACTTGTTGAAAATAGCATTGGAAATGATAGTGCAGCAGGGATGCGATTTGTGTCTCCTAGGGCAGTGTTCAACTACAGCTCTGTTGCCTCTCATGCAGATAGCACAGTTGGTATATGGACAGTAAAATGCTTCTCCTAAAGATTATTTTACATGGCTATTGCGTAATCAAAAAGGAACCCTGAAGTTGTTTCACATTTCTGTCTATTAAGAACACTTTTGCTGTAATACAAACTAATTAGCATTGTGTACAGAATATGTTTGAGTTACGAGACTAAAATCAATGGGAGCGTGGCAGAATTACGTCATTGTTAGGGTTAGTTTGTAAATAAGAAATTATTAAAGTTCAGATCTTAAAAATTTTCACCATCTAGTCTAAACAATGTATGTTTTCATCATATAGAGTTACAATCCTGCATGCTCTGACCCCCTTCTGAGATGGCCTGAGTCCTGTGGTCGCTGGGATTTGAAGGTGTTCAGCATTCCTTGGGAAAGGCTGAGCACCAGCAGGTTCAGGTTTTCTAAAAACTTCCGCAGAGAAGCATGCGTTTTTAATACTTAGATGTAAAATAACTATCCATAGCCTGACTGACCTTATACTGTGCAGTTAGGTTTTTATTTTGCTTCCCGAGCTTATTGTATGGAATAGAAATAACTTCAGTTTTATTGGGGAAATGTTTTGTCTTTATTGCATGCTGTTGAGTTGGATTTAACTCTTCTTAGGGGAAAAATTAACACCCGTGTTAAAACCTTGTTTTTTGTCACCAACAGTCTAAACAGTGCAATACTTAGTCTCAATATGAATACTCCAAAGTTGGGGAATACCAAAATTGAGGTTAGATGGCACTTCTTGCATGTATATCTAGGCTTAAAATGACTGCATGTGGTTTTCTGCAGGCCCTGCCTAATTTTGTGCTAGGACTTGATCTTTTCTGGGGTTGAATTGACATGGTGACAAAAACTATTTCTAAGGTCTCTGTCTCGTTTCTTCTGGGTGAGGGAAAATGTTTAGTGAATAAGGCAAGGGCTGTAAGAGATTTTTGTGTCAGCAGCAGTAGCAAAGGAGGCTCAGGGGGGATCTTACTGTTCCCTACAACTACCTGAAAGGTTGGAGATAGGTGGGGATAGGTCTCTTCTCCCAGGTAACAAGTGATAGGACAACAGGAGATGGCCTCAAGTTGTGTCAGGGGAGGTTTAGATAGGATATTAGGAAAAATTTAGTTGTTGAAGGGGTGGTCAAGTATTGGAACAGGCTGCCCAGGGATGTGGTGGAATCACCATCCCTGGAAGCATTTAAGAAACTTGTAGATGTGATGCTTAGGGACACAGTTTAGTGGTGGACTTGGCAGTTCTGGGTTAACAGTTGGACTTAATGGTTTTTAAAGGTCTTTTCCAACCTAAACAATTCTGTGCTTCTGTGATAAACGTTGCCTTAGAGCATGAAACTATCATCTCTGCTCCTGCCCTGGAGCTCTGTGTGATGGTGGTTGACCCATCTTCACCAAGCTTTTGCAGAAGCGATTCCCTTCTGTGTGTCTGACTTGGTGTTGCAGGGTCTGGTTTGCTGAGGTTTTGAGCACTTAACATAAATTGGTGTGGGCTGTGCTCTGGGTGTAATGAATCATGGAATGGTTTGTGTTGGAAGGGACCTGTCAGGATCTAGTCCATACCCCATGAAGTACTGGGGCATATAGAATCATTTAGGTTGTCAAAAGACCTTTAACATCGCTGAACCCAACTGTAAACCTAACACTGCCAAGTCCACCACTAAACCATGTCCCTGAAATATATGAAAATAGATTAAATACTATTTGGAAGGCTATATAAAGTTTGGTTTATACATGGCTTCTTAAAAAGAGGTTCAAGCCCTCTTTTACTGAACATCCAAAATAAATCTTAACTATTAATTTTCTTATTTTTCCTTTTGAGTTGGGGATGATTGTGTTTCATCTCCCAAGGAAGCTGTCAAAATCAAAATACACTCGTACTTACTGTCAGGAGGGCTGGTGTTGGAAGGTTTGGGAGGAAGCTTTTAACTCCTTAGAGCAGAGTTGGGGTTATATGGAGTCCATAAGGAATGCAGCCTTGTGCTGGATGATGGGGGTAAAACACAATATTTGGTACCTGTCAAGGAAGTAAGCCCTTCCTGCGCTGCCTGCTGAAGGAGCTGTGTAGTGAAAACTAAGGTTACACTGAATTTGCATTGAATCATAAAAAATGTATCTAGACAAAATAGTATATACAGCATTTCCTAATCTTTGAAGTACATGATGTTGCTGCTTCAGTGTTTCCAGTGCTTATCTGTAAAACTTCTTGGTATTCTTAAAAAGAAAACTGGAAAAACAAGGGAAGTCACTGCAATATATGGATCTGTCTCCAAGCCTGGGTCAGCAGCCAGATGAGAACACCTACGCAGGGACCTCTGCAATGTGGGCTGACAGGGTAATTTTACCGGTGTTGGATGATGTGGAGCAGCATGAGAGAGGTGTGAGATGTCGTGCCTGCGGGCTTCATGGACGGTTGCTGACAGCAGAGGTAAGAATAGGGAGTAAGCATCTTTGTGCTCCCTTTCAGGCTCTGGTGGGATATGTTTCTAGCAGTCAAACTCTGCTGGGAGAACTCTATAGCAAAACAACCTACTTGTAAGTATTGATGAGATGACAGGTCTGCAGTGGCTCTCACGTAAGTCCTTGTTAAGAGTCAGTTGTGCCAAATGAGTTTGGACTTACTCTGTGGAAGATCCTTGTGAGTAAGGGAAAAGAATTAGGTGTCATTTTGACTTAGGAATGGCTTTGATGCTGTCTCACGAGACTTTCTTGTAAGTAGTCTATGGAAGCATGTGTTCAAACGAATAATCTTCAATAGATGTGTTGCTGACTGGATAATTAAACTCGGAAACTAGGAATTGGCTGTTCATAGTTGGAATAGAAGTATGTCTTGAGTTGGGCTTTGTGGGTCGTTCTGGTTCTGTTCAGCATTGTCGTGAAGGACGTGGATAATGAAGCACGCAGTGTGCTTACTCAGCACCTGCACAATACAAAGGTGGGAAAGGCTGCAGCTATGCTGGGAGTAATGCTAGAATTCCTCTAAATGATCTTGAGGGACTGGAGTGAAATTCAGTCGGGCTACCTGCGAAACTTGACTCTTCTGTAAGGTTTAATAAAATTAAAGATGAGTATAGTGTGTAAGGTCAACTCTTAAACATGAGCAAATAGTATAATATTGTGGAAAACGCTCTGTACAAGCCAGTGGTTGGAGGATATGAGATTCTTCATTACGCTTGGCCCTGAGGAGGCAGCACGCAGGTTGGGCCAGACCTCTTCAAGGTAACGTGGACCTGGGGAGAGGACCCAGAGGGTACGCAAAAGCATGATTCCAGGCACTGAGGCATGACCCACCAGGAAGGATGAGCTGCTGAGGTACCTGAGTTTGGAGAAGAGAAGGCTGAGATGGGAACACAAGGTTCTTGGAGAATGAAAGAAGTTGGTTTGAGAGAGAAGGGAGAAGTCTTTTGCTGATAGGTTGGGTCTAGGTCAAATGGAACAGGAAAATCCTTCCAACAGCAGTGAAACGGCTGTGTCAGGAGGTTGGGAAATCCCTGTCATGGGACATCTTTAAGAAGGTCTGTTGTTCCTGACAGCTTGAGCTGAGTTAGAGCAGATGGACTGGACAACTTCTTATTTTCTGTTGTGACCTTCTCTAGCTCTTTCTTTCCTATCTCTTCTACAGCTTGACTTCCTTCAGACTTCTCGTTCTGTTGCTTTTATTGAGTTGATCTTTAATCTCCTCTTCTGGATGTCTGAACCTCCACTTTTGAAACCGCCTGTCAGTATTTCAGTAGTCCAGCGTTCTTGCTCAACTAGTTCCCTTTCTGTGTCCTTTTCCATCTCCCTTTAACTTCTCTGTGGCTTAATGTGAAACCATTGGGGTACTGTAGCTCCTGAGGCCACTGGAGACTCTTAACGTGGAAAAACCAGCATTGTTCTGAAATGACTGAGATATTTTGGCTGACACTTCAATATTATTTTTTTTTTAATTCATCTGGAAGCAGACATCCAAGTTGGGAATCTTGAGCCTGAGTCGTTAAAAGTTTTTCATCATTTTAAGCAACTGAAAATAGGGTCTTCTCATGGGAAGCAGCAAACAGCCTTAATAGTGCGTCATGCTACCGAGCCTGCGTGTATATTTTTGTTACACTCTATGTACACATAATGCTGGGAGATGATACTTTTGCTTTCGATATTTTTTTACAGCTTGACGCAGTGCTTACAGAAACAGATAAACCAGCAAGGCACAACCTGGATGAGGATAAAAGCGTTGCGCTTCTGCAGTGTGGCTGGGCTTCTACATACTCACACACATACACAATGAGCCTGTCTGGCCTCTTGGCATGGTTCGCGTTTTTCCTTGAATAGTTCAAGCCGTAAAATAACTGTTCAACATTTGTCTTCTCAATTATGTGGATTTTTCCACAGTTAGTCAATCCCTACCTCACCCACACCGCGGTGGGGAGGGGGGAAGCTGTCTTCCTTCATCTGTCTTCATGGTGATCAGAAATGCTGGAGAAATTACCGCTGAGGAAAAATGAGTTTCAGAAATTTTTTAAGTCTTTCAGGATTTTTCAGTAAGAGTTATGAACTTAAACATTTTATTTGTTAAGTCTCGTCTTCAGTTTTCTAGCAGGGCTTATGGAGAGCTCTAGTAGGGATATATAAGCCTCAGTTTTTAGGAGAAGAGAGTTTCCCAGCTGCTGCTTCAGGCATTTGATTTAAACTGTTTAAAAAGAAAACAAAACCTAGCTGTAATTGTAGATATTTCAACACTGTGGTGATTTTTTTTTTCCGTGTTAATTTAGCTTTTCCCCCTGCTCAAAAAATCTCTTAATTGAGACCATAGAGAGGGGATTTATTTTCCTAGCCTGCTTTCCTACTTTCTTAGGGTGGCTGCCTGTCATGCATTGTAAAGAAGCAGAAAAGCACAAACCCAGTCTGTTCTCCTTTACAGCCCCTCCTTTACGGGCGATTTTGGGAAATTGCATACCTGTCTGTGAGCAGCTGAAATTATTTATCCTGACCTCACAGTTGCTGCTTGCAGAAAAGAAAGGCAGGAAATAAATTGTCCCGTGCGGAACAGCCTTTGCTAGAAAATCTAGGAAACCGTTACGGGAGTTTCTGTATAATTTTATTTATTTTACCTTCATAGATAATACCAAGGTATTATGTCGGGCTTGTTCTCCTTAAGTACTGTCCCTCTGTTTTTTGGCTGAATCGGGGAGGGTTTCAACTGCCTGTTGGAGACAAGGGTCCCAAATGCGTTCTCGCTTGTGTTTGGCGTGAATGGGATGTGGCTGCTGCAGTGTTGTCAAATGATAACATATCGCTGTCTCTGGGCAAAATTTTGTTCTCGGATTTTTAAGCAACACTTAGACTAAAAATAATGTTTTATTTTTAAATATTTGCTATTTGTGGCAATGAAATGCAGCTTGGGTGTTTATACTTCAGTTTATATTTTAAAAGACTAACTTTAGTGCTTCCTCTCTCCCTTCCCCTTTTCAGAGGACTTTTTTAGGATTTATGGATGGAAAAAAGTAGGTGACTGCTCTGTCCCGTATCACTTCAACTTGCTTGCCTAGCCATTATTGGAAAGAAGGTGATATTTAGGCTTGAAAGGAAGTCATGCTTGGTAGGAACCATATGCTCTTGCGTCATGGTGATTTCGGTGAGTGGGCTGTTGGATGCTTAATAGGCTTTTAATAGATTTCCCAGAAAACTTGTAGGGTTGAAACCTGAACGGTTACAACACAGGAGAGAATAAGAAAACCATGTTTCTGGGCATGTTGTTATTGTGAGGTATTGCTGGAATCTGAAGAGTGCTTTGAACTGGATTTACTCACCACCGAGCGGGTTGGTGAGTGCTCTCCAGCAGATTCTCCTGGTTTTCCCATTACCTCCAGCTCATCTCTCCTCCTGTCTTTGCATGGAGAAACTACCCTCTCTCTCTTGTTCTCCTAGACATTGGGTAGAATATATTGCTTCTCCAATGCTTATATTTCAAGCCCGAAATCACTGGTGCTGCCTTGTTCAACATTAGACTGGTGTCCAGCACAACTCAAAATATCGAGGGCATTGTTGCTCCCAAATAAGTTGGGCTTGGGGTGAGACAACACAATTCATAGGTGGGTACATTTGTCATGCAATTCTTAAGTGTTGGATATTAAAGTTTTAAGTGTCTATAGGGTTTGTGGGAACTGGGTTTTTTTAGAGTGTTTTTAGTGTCTTCTGTGCTTAATGCCAGGTAGATACAGTATGAAAAGGGGTTTGGATGCAGTGGTATGAAGTTGAGGTGAGGTGGTAGAGCAGGACATACTGCTAATTATCAAAGCTCAGGTTTTAAGTTGGAGGTGGATTGAGATCAGGGCAACCCTTCCTGTAGCCTGGAGGGATTGTGCTTGACGTATGGTGAGATGTTCAAAATGTGTGCAGCAGATGGTGAGAGCCTGGAATGATGCAGCGTGGAGGCTGATGCCATCTACTCCCAGCGTTGCTGGGGAAAATCCCTCCCAGACTGGTGCTGAGGGTGCTCCAGCTCCGCTTTCTTACCGAGCAGTCCTGAAACACAGATCTACTTGTGGCGTCTGTATTGAAAATTGATAGACCCTATCACATTTATCAGTCGCTAGGCAGTTTCAGTTCTTTGCTGATCTGTTCTGCCATAAATAAATGTAACATATGGAATTGCTTTGGTAATCGGTACCTCTCAGAACCAGAAAATGAAATGCAACATCTTCCAAGGCTCTGACCAGAGCAAGAACAGAAACGAGGATAAAGCTGGTTGCTCTGAGTGCTTGTGTGCAGATGGATCTCTGCTGTGCAGTATCTGAATGGGCAATGTGGCTTTCTTCCTTGCTTAAATACTACTTGGATATTTGTAAAATCTGCTGTTAGATTCAGCCTGGAAATGGCAGGTAATACTTGTCTGTGCTCAAACATAGACATCAACCCCCTGGCTACCTGTTTGTAGGATGCATGTACACAGTTCATCACAACTAGGTGGAAGCAGAAATAAGAGTGATGGGAACAGTTGCTGGTCAAAGCTATGTTTCAGTCATAAACATAATTAATGTGACATAAATATGGGATTCCTTTAAAATGGTGAAGTTGATATCTTAAAGCATCCTGAGATCACTTAAAAACAGGTAAAATTGTGCTATAATTATTATAAATAAAAAATAGTAAAGTAACTCCTTGCAAGCTTGGGTGGAGTAAGTCGTAGGAGCGTAATCTTTTTTTTGTATTGCTGATGTATTAAAATGTTTTATCCCTACACGTCCCAAAACAAATGAGATGATGTAGGTATTATCGTGTTTGTTCCATCTATTGTGAAAAATATTCTGCCTCACTGGCTGTAGTCCTTTTCTATTGCCCTGATGACTTCTGGGTGTGGATGTGATGTACTAATTGCCCCCGGTGAACTGCTTTTGTTGTTACACGTCAAGAACTGGAGTAATCCTCCAGTATGACAGTAATACAGGTCTTGGATATGGAAGAGACAAAATTCCTCTTTACTCTCTCCCAAGAGATTTTTGTAAGAAACACTTTAGCATGATGGGAATAAAGCACACATTTGAAAAAAGATACCATAATGTGAACCGGCTGGCACTGAAGTGTAGGGACACTATCAAATATGTCTTGGCTACGTAGATTGTGTTGTTCTGAAATAATTCCAGTGGTGTTTGATCTCAAAATTTTGTTGAAAATTTTCTTATAGAACCGAGTTTTGCTGAAAAATGCTGGTTTGAGTCCAGAGCCTTTAGTCTGAAACATCTGGGTCTGGCGGCCTGTTTCCAAGCTCAGGGTAGGAATTTGAGAGACACCTTTGTCTGGGATACAGTGATGGATTTGGCCCTGGGGTAGCGAGGCCACGGGGTTCACAGTTCTGAAGCAGGATGCCTGACGGATTGACCTGGGGACCAGAGGCTCCAGGGTTCCCCGTGGCCGCTTGGCTGAACCTGCTGCATCAATCGCCTCTTGGTGTTAGCAGAAATGCTGAAAGGAATATTGGTTTCAAGTACTGCCAGAGATTTTAGAAGGTTGGTTTTGGTCAGTTTTGGGCAGACCCTGTGTTAAAATAAGATATTTGGCATAAACTCTTGACAGTTTTTTCCATGTAACTCTGACCTTTGTGTTTATAATGCCGTGTTTAAACTAGAGAGAACAGTGGCAGAAGACACAACCACCAACCACTGACAAAGCCAACCAAATCTTTGTGTTAGTTAGTACCTGAGTGCAAATCCACATGCCTTTGCCCTGCAGCAGTGCTGGGGAGAGGTGATCGGTGTCCAGTTCCTCCCTTTGCAAAGAAGGCAGAGCAAAACCTTAATTTTGGGGGTGGAGAAGATTTTTGTTTCTTACTGGTTGTTTGTCATGGGCTTTTTTTTATGTGAGAGAATTATAGTGGGAAAAAATTGTGATTATGGGGAAGAAACTTGGGAATTATTTATTTTACTGTGTTGAAAGTCTTCTAATCGCTTCTTTATTGCAGAAGTCTAGTATCTGTGCTGTAGCGTAGGTATGCAGTGCTGGAGGGGACCAATGCTAGCCTCTGAGATGGTCCTTAGCTTGAGGAAAAATCCATCACGACTTG
This sequence comes from Falco naumanni, assembly GCF_017639655.2. Lineage (NCBI taxonomy): Eukaryota > Metazoa > Chordata > Aves > Falconiformes > Falconidae > Falco > Falco naumanni. The sequence continues at coordinate 116,396,822 of NC_054054.1, forward strand.
GCTAAGCTTTGAAATCTTGAAGATGCTCTGAGACAGATCTATTAATTTCTCTGCTTTGTTTTCTCTAGCTAACGTTTCCCTGAGCAAGCTTTGCCTTGGGCTTGCAGGGGTAAGTAGAGCTTTACCATTTTCCTGGGGTCAGAGGCTGTGGTAGCAGGGGGCAGGTGGGGAGAAAGCAGAAGATGCCAGTCAGTGCTGTAGTGTTTGGCAGGAACAAGCTGCGAGCCAAACCAGTGTCACAGGGAGGGATGGTTCCAGGCAGGGAGCCCTGGACAGTGCCCCATGCAAGTGGGCGGAGTGGGGTGACACCTTAATTCTGGTGCACCTTTCCCCTTGAACTCCTGCATCCCACCTGGGCATCTTACTGATGTAGCCTGCCCGCAGTTAGTAAGCAGTTCTGTTACCTGCTGTTATTTTGGAATATCAACATTTTCCGTATCTCTGTGTTATCCAGTTGCTATGCAACAGGGTGTGGGTATCACATTTCGGTAATTGGATTTTCAACCAATGTTTGTAGATAACGTGGGTTTTTGCCAAAGAAAATTAGCAGTGTGAATTGAACTCTAAAGTGGCCTTCCGAAACATGATATTTTAAATGAATAGAAAATCAGATAAACGGGGAGGAAAGCTTCCTTCTGGTTGAGCTTAGGACATAGACTACTTTTTTATGTAATAATACTCATTATAAGTAAGTATTTTCACTTGGAAATTATTACTAGGACCAAGCTGCCTCAGAATGTCAGCCTGTGGATGGAGAGAGAAGACTGTAGCATGATACACATTCATGTGCCAGTGATCAAAGAGCTTGTGAGAATTTGGGCTGGATTATGCATTTGCTGCCACTTTGTGCATTTGTGTGGCAGCTGGGGTCAGTGTTGACCAGTTGGGTTTTTCCCACTGTTTTATGGTACTTCACTAATCATTGGTAATTGTAGCAGTGGTAAACTTGAATAGAGCCTATTTAGCTTAAGTGTAGTACTTTCCACTAGTTAAGTTGTTGGGACTTCACTTCTTAGAGAAAAACTCCATTTGATGCTTTGTTACAATAGGAACTGTAATAGTTTTGCTTTATGGGTCATGTGGGTGGTGTGTTTTCAATGAAGGGAAAATTACTTTCATAGTTGGAGACCACAGGACTTTTGTAAGGGAAGGTCTGAAGGTTTGTGTGTATACTCAGTGTATTCCTCCTTTTTGTTCCAGGGCTAACCCTCATCCACAGGGGCTGGTGCTTGCTCTTAAAGCAGAAAGGTTGCGTATTCAGTGGTATTGAGCATGGAGGAGGTAGAAAAGCACAGAACAGGAGAGGTTCTTCACATCTGGGTGTTGCGTTCACTGAAAATGACTTTTAGTAAATGACTCTTAGTAACCTCCTGTTCTTCCCGAGTTCATTTTCATTCCGGAGACTTGTCTAATCCCTCCCCTCCAGTTCTCTGCTTTCTGAAACTTGTTTTCAATGTTTTCTTCTGCTAAACCAATACTAGAAACAACAGATTTAACCTAATAGTGGGTTTTCCATACTGAGCTCCGTGTTGCTTCCCAGGGCAGGCCGGGCGATTGTAGGGTCTTTACTCAGCATCCAGTTGTTGAAATCTAGATCTGCTGGTGTGTAGATGTGGCAGGGCTAAGGTGGGGTGCGTGGCTGTAAGGAGCATGGTAGCAGGTGTTGGGAAGGATGGTCTGGTGCTGCTTGTTGAATCTTGGCTGGTGGCAAGGAGGAGATTGCTGGGATCTCCTAGGGCAGCGCTGGACACCTTGTTGGGCTTGCTGTGCCTGTGAGGTGCTGCTGACAGAAAATCAGCTCCTTTTCCTCACCGTGGAGTCCCTCGTATGAGGGGGCACAGAGAACCCTTAACCATAAAAATCTTTATGTATTTGATGTGAAACTGAATTAAAGAATGATCAACATTCTTATCTATGAAAGCAAAATGTAGGTGTGAACCTGGCCATAACTGTCAGACAGCTACAGGAATCGTCTATCCATGAAGTTTCACACACAAATAAATAAATAAATAGTTTCATGCACATAAATAAATAAATCGGTAAATAGTTTCATGCACAAAATACCCAGGAACTGTTTTCTGTTCTGCTGTAAAAGTCCCTGTGGACCTGTGCTAACGTCATCTACCTGGTTAAGAGGGACTTAGTTAGTAGGTATAAATTAGTAAAAGTTTGCTGGCGGGCTGTTGGACTGAAGAAGGTGCTCAGCTGTTGTGCAGGACTTGGTGGCACTTGGTCTGTCAGAGCATGGCAGCAGCTGTTGTTTGAATGAGGATGGAGGGAAGTGGTGTGGGACCTCAGGAGTTTTGTGGCCCGGCTCCTCATCCAACTCATTAACATTGTCCATGCTGTAAATTGTCACAGCTGAACAGTTTATCCTCTGAAATTAGTAGGAAGGCTTAAGAAAAACACTCTTTTCAGAGTTGCCAGGAGCCTTTATAAGGAATATGTTTTAAACAAATCTCCCAATACAGTGTTTAAGGAAATTTGAACGGGGAAACCAGTTTTAACAGGGATTAAATAGAGCAGCTGGGCATTAAAAGCAGCAGATACTGTCTGCCTAAAGTCATCCGAACATACTGACGTCACCAAAGCACAAACGCAGCAGAAAAGCCATTCTTCAGTTCTGGGATGAAAGCATTTAATAAACTCCCTGGCACTGTTGACTTTAGCGAGAGATTTGTTTTTGAAAGGGGAGAAGCCTTCCAATAGTTCTCACTAACAGTTATTATATGAAAATAAGCTGCAGGCACTGCACAGTTGTCCTGCCCCCCTGTCCTTGATAATACAGGGGGTTCGTAGCTGCTCTGCTAAAGTTCTCATCCGATTCTGTGCTGTTTCCAGATCACAGGGATGGTGGTAACCACTGAAATTTCTGAATTTAACTTTGCTTAGAAGATCCTAGGTAAATCAGGGAGATGGATCATTGCTGGCCAGTGGCTGTCAGACACTGCTGCTTTTTATGCCCAAAGCTGAAAACTGATTAGCTGCTAATACAGCTTAAAGCTGTCTCAAGTGCTGCAGTGATCGCCGGTGGGTCAGTCTAGGTTTGTGTGCAGGGGATCCTCTTGTTTTTGTACCCCCAAACTAAATTTTTTTTCATGCCAGCTGAAGGAGCTGGGAATCGAGTTGGTGGTTGCTGCTGTGACTGTATGGTAACTTCTGTATGGTGGGTGGGGGTTCAGAGGGGTAAATGAATGCAGTACTCACTGATGCTATTCACGTGCAGTCTGCTTGTTTGATCTGTTTTAGGGATTGGAAGACTCCCTTTTTCTAGAAAAACAGGGGAGGAATGGGGGAAGAGAAATCCAACAATGTAATATGTTTCCATGTTCCTGTGTGCCTTTCCCCACATCCTAAACATGAAAAATATCAGTATATTTCTCTTTGGCCCTGGGGGAAGAAAGAAGGAGTCTCCAGCTGGAATTCATGAACCTTTGTTGAACAAACGAGTGGTGTCATGGGTTTGTGGCGATCTCGCTAGAGCACAAGTGGTGTGCTGAGAGTGAACAGCCGTTTCATGCACACTTAAACTGTCCTGAACCACCACCCTCCCCAATAATTCTTCATCCTTTCCATGTGGGAGCAAAGCACAGAATAAACCGTTTAAAGAGAAGAGTCAGAAATCAAAAGGTATAATTTATCCCTCATTAAAAAAAACCCGCTACTTTTCTTCTTGCTTTTAACATTGCCTGAAATAATGCATATATGTTATTTCTGAGGTGCTTTTTAAGCATGGGGTCAGCAAGTGGCTACAGGTTTGATGATCCTGCAGTGCCTGGTAGTGATGGTGTTTGAGGAATGTGTTTTTCCTGTCCTAGACTTCTCCTTAAAACAATTGCCCAACTGTTTTAAAGAAAAAAAAAAAAAAAGAAAAAAGAAGGCGCTGTCTTCAGGGGAGGTGGTGTTCCTTCCCAACTGCAGTGCTGCACAGCAGAGAAGCCTCAGCAGGTTAAGACACTTCACCACTGAGTAGCTGGATGTGCTCTCCCTTTGGTCTTATCCTGGGAGCAGGGTACCTGTCTCCTGGGTCTCTTTCTCCATCCCAGTGATGAGATGTGCATAATGCACCTTGGGTGTGTTCTGCAAGGCGCTGAGCCAAGGTTTGGGCACCGCTGTAACGCTGGTGTCTCTCCCTAACACTGTGGCTCGGCTCCTCCATCAGCATGACAGCTCATTTGATTCTCTTGCTCCTGAAAATGTCTCAGAGCATTTTAATTTTTTTCCTTAAGCTGACTTCCGACAGTTGCTGATGAATACTTCTCCAGTGAGAAAATGCAATAAAGTAAGTAAGGGAAGTACAGGATGTTCTGCATCCCTGTCTTCTCGTTGAAACTGCTCTCAGCTCGGTGCGACTCTACTCATGAGAGTAGGAGTCGTTGACCAAGAGGTGTGTGGTCCTTTCAGGCAGGAACGCTGAGCACTTGGTGGTTGTGCCTGTGTTTCCTTGGAGTAGCTGTCCAGAGACTGTTCCTCTGCTTCGCGTGGCCCTTCCATGCTGAGGTTTCAGAGGACAGCGTTTGACCCCTGTTTGCCTCAGCTCAATGTGCTTACTACCCTGTTTCTCTTGTATTTATCGAGTTCATTTTAGTTATCTCCCCGCTTGTACTTCCTTTTCTCAGTAAGTACGAGAGAAGTTGGTATCTTAATTTTCACTGGAACAGAGTTCCCTTCTTGGCATTTGTGCAGTCGGTCTATTAATAAAATACGTGTATGTGAGTTCTGAATTCGGGAAATGAGAGATCAATGTCTTGTGCGGGTTTCTGCATTTAGTAACCAAAGCCCTTCTTAGCAAGCGGCTCTGGCTCTTGAGTTGGCTGTTTACAAGCTGTTGTTCGTTACAAGCGGAGTGTGGACATGCCTGTGCCTGCTCCGGAGGAGCGTGGGGGGCCGGCAACCTGCTGCGCTCGTACGGCACTGAGTGTGGTACCAGCATCGGGCAGCCCGTGATGCCTTCGGACCAGGCAGCTTCTCCGGGGCTGCCGAGCCCCGCACGCTCTGGAAGAGCCGTTGAGGTGAATTCTTTTCCGAGCCCTCTCCGTGTGCGCAGGAAAGGGAGTCTGCGTGTGCCGAGCGGGCGGTAACCTGGAAGCGGGGCCAGCGGATCATGGTGCGCTGCATTCCTCCAGCAACTCCCATGGGCGCTCTGCAAGATGATGGATATTTCAGCATCTTTGTTCTTTGTTTTCCTTCTAACACTGGCAGAGTTTAAATCACTGGAAGAGAGGGCTTGACACTTCTCCAGTTACACAAACAAGTGGTGCTGCGTTAGCCAAAGCCGAGCAGCATGTTTTTGGGAGAGGTGAGCGGAGACCTCAGATGCCATTCTTTGGGAAAGGTCTTGCTCGAAGTCATGGCTGTGACATGGGCGTTAAGCTTGTAGGTATTGCAAGAACTGGGACGTTACTGCAGAGCCTGGGATGCTTTCCAGTAACAGCCTAATGAGGAGCTTATCGTCATATAGTGTTTGGGCCTAGATCCTGAGTAAAATATACTGTGTGTTGTCAGACGCTTAACTAAAAGAAAATAGAAGATGTTGGCTTACCTTTTAACTTCTGCTGGTTTGTTCTCTTAAAATAATAATTCTCAGGGAAATATTAATTTGTTCCAGCTTCCACGCAGCAATCCCCTGCCCCCCAAACCTCAGCGGGGAAAAATACGACTGCGTAGGTGCAGCTTCACCAAAGCAGGAGATATCAAGTTGCACATTAATTTCTGATTCTCAGCAGTAGCATGTGGGTTTAGAGAAATCCAAGCTGTGGTATCAAAGGTGCTCTCTCCTGTACACCTAGGGCTGCTCTGCGTGTGGCTGCTGTTGATTAGTTGTGGTCTGGTGGTTGGAACTGGGGACTTTCATCCTTGGCTTGCCCGTGGACTGGCTGTATGTCTTTGGGCAAGGTGCTCTGGCCTTCTCTTTGTTTCTTGACACCCCCCCAAAAGGTATTTCTCCTGTTACTTCTCCTGCTTGTGAACCTTCACTGGTGTTCTCTGAATGTTAGTTTGCTGAAGGTCTGTGGGATTCTCTGCTATGCCGTGAGATGCCTCTTGCCTGATTCCTCATGTTTTCTTCAACATGGTTCAGATCATGGTGTGGTGGTTGTGAAGCCCCTAAAATGTGATGAGGAGGATGAAGCCCTTAGTTTCTTTGGTTCGGTGAGCTGCAGCGATTGGCTGTGTCCTGAGCTTGTCCCAAATTGGCCAAATATTTGCTGGTTTGTTGGCGAGAGAATCGGTATGACAGAGAGCAGCTGACAAGTGTGTCTGGGGCTACCGTGGCAGCTGGAGTCGCTGCACCTGGATACAGCTTTGTGAAAAATTTTCTCTTGGCTTCCAGGTTCTTGTTCCAGAAGAATGAATTTGAGGAGAAATGGGCCCACAGAAGTGAGGGCTGTGAAGGTCAATGGGATAGCACAGAGAGGGGCTCTGATGTTACGGGTGTGCAGTCTGGCCAGATGGGGATGGACAGGAGATGTGGTTTGCTTTCTGTTCGTGTTTTGGCAGTAAAATATCAGGGAGGGAAAAAACGATGGAAACTGAAGAAGAATATTGGTTCAAGAAAAAATGGTAATAAATTGACCATAAATAGTACAGACAAGAAAATTACATGTTTGGTTGGTTTTTTTTTTTTCAAACACAGAGAGAAAATTCCTGAGTAGCTTCCAGGAGAAGAAATAGGCAAAAAATTATCTGTTTTTAAGGTGGAGTTCAGTTTACTAAAGTTTGTGACATGATAGGAGGGGAACTGACCTGGATCTGTGAGTCTTTCTAGATTTTTTTATCTGAGGATGAGCTGCTACTTCAGAGTAATAAAACCAGTTAAACCATGTTTAAAACTTGTTTTTTAAACATAGAATACAACAACAATGAAAAACCAGCTGTATTTTGAGTCTGTAGAGTAGTAAAACCAAGGATCAATTATTTTAATCCATTCATTTGAACAAAACCCCTATATATTTTTAAAAGGCCACTGCATTGTGTAACCCATCATGATGCATCCAGGGAAAAAACCTGCAGTCCAGGCAGCCTTGGAGAAATGTGTACAGTCTCATTACAAGCACTGGGGGGAGTGAAGGAGATTACCATTAATAATTTTTAACGTACATGAGCATGTATTATGCTGTTAATTTTTTCCTGCTGCTGAATTAATGTCAATGTTGAAAGTATAAACAATTCCCTGAATAAAATTTTGTTTGGTTTGCCTTGTCCCACAGATTAACAAATCTGATTACTGCATTTAAATTTAATACCCCAAAAATTCCCTAAATGAATGATTCACTGTGAGGCCGTGAGCAGATGTAATTATCTATGAAAACTAATGAATCATGTCGTTAAGATATTTTTCCTTGCAGCTGTCTCCAATTAATACGTCCGTCAATTCTGAGAGTAACAGTGTTGTAAACCCAGTGTATAGGTACTGCCGTATTGCTGTTCTCCCATCAGTCTCTTCAATGGTCACAGAGTAATGCAGACTTCTCCGTCACTTTTTTGGTTATGTTTTTGGAAAATGAAAAGCAATGAGAATGTGTTTTGAAAATACTCAGGTGATGGTGTGGTGTTCACTTTGACTGCATCCCTTTCACGTTTCCCTAAACAGGGAAGCCTTTACAGAAATCAAGTTTCAATGAGGATTTAAAGCTTTTCCATGATAATTTTGTCTGTCAGTATTCTTAGCTGGGATCAGGGTGTTCATGTGGGAGGCTTTTGCTGAGCAGCTATTTTCCCATGTAAATCCAGGTTCTGGTTTGCTCATGGTGGTACTTTGGTACCTACAAGAGCGGATGAAGAAGTTTTTTTACTCTGCAGTTAAGTGGCAGAAGATGTCGAGTCTTTAGCAAATAGCTCAAATAGCCAATAAACAGCTGAATGAAAAACAGTTAAGTAAGTATTAAAGGAGACTTCCAAAAACCTGGAGAGGGGGGACTTCTTGCTCAGGTCTTACTGTTTGGGTACCCAAGTGGCCCTGCATCAGCTGGTCCTCCTTGCCTCTCTAAGTCAGTCTGCTGTATATGTCTCTTTCCTATTTTCACGTTAATTATTTTGTCAGTCAATAACTTAAGTTTTCCCAGGTTGGGGTAACATAACAAAAAGGTATGTAGGTGTTGGTAACGTCAGTAACTTGGTCTCTGGTTTTCTTGGATGCTGTGGGTGGGCTGTACAACAATCCAAAGGGTGTGCAGCCCTGGGGCAGTGTTGCCGTTGGTGCTGGAAATGGCTTTGAATTTGGCTGCGTAGTTGATGGGGAGCTGAGAGCTGCTGAAAACTGTGTGAAAATAAACTCGGTGGGTAGTTTACCATGTTGCAGAGTAACAAGCTTAGAGCACAAGTACCTGGAAGGAGGGATGTGGTTCAGATTTCTAGGCTGTGGGTTCCTGTGGAAAAAGACCACGACCGACTGCAAGGCATCTTTTCCCGTGATCCCTGATCAGTGTCGAGAGATGCCTGTGGGATGTGAAGAGTTGTGTAAAGGTGTCTGGGTTGAAGACCTGTGCAGGAGGAGAGGAGGTGTGCATGTCACACTCTCCTGACCTGCGGAAAGGGAACGGCAGCCTTTGTGTGAGCTCTTGCTAGCGGACCATATCCCATCGAGGATATTTGTTGTCACAGGGAGTCTGACTCAATTGAAGTGGTTACCCCTGCTAGAGAAGAACTCGCTGGTTCCTTGTACAAATTGATCTCCTGCTGGGAATTGAGTCGTTCACCTCAGGCTCACAATAACATTGGCTCTTTTCCGCATTGTTTGACAGTGAGGGACATACTGATATGATCTCCTGCAAGGAGAGGCTTGGTTAAACTGAGGATTAAGAGGGAAACCGAGCAGATTGCAGGGTATTAACAACTTGTTCACATTCTTGGGGCAAGGGAAAGAAAAAAAAAAAACCAAAAACAAAAAAAAAAAAAACAAACCAGGCTGCTATGATTTCAGGAGAATGTTTGCTTTTGTGATCCCAAAGCCTGCTCGGTGCTGCTGGAGAGACACAGTCCGCAGCAAAGCACTGGGCTGCGGGGATGGCATTTAAGGTATGAGGCATCTCTCAGGCTGTCGATTTCTGAACACCTGTAATTGCAATTAGCAGCAATAAAACAAAAAGTCACCAGGCTGGATGGAAAGGGAGGGGGGAAAGTGAGTGTGAATCTGATAAGAGCGGAGAGGTGCATGTGTGCGGTGTGTCCTCTCCCTTAATACAAGGATCACTGTAAAAATACCATGAGTTAGTTTTCAGTCTGTCTTGATGATCAAAGGCAGACAATATGGGATTTTCCTGTGGACTTCATGGGACTTTCTATAAAAGGACTGCGTAACATTTGTTTATGGAAGTAAAAACCTACAGAATTACAAAGAGAAGTTTACAAAGGAGCAGCAATTTTTGCTTTTCCCAGTGAGAGTGTGATCAAAGATACACGTACAGTGTGGCCTCAAAAATAACTTTAGTCACTGTGTACAGAAAGTAAGATGGTTTGTTCTACCACCTGTACTGCACTAAGTTCTCTTAGCCATTTTAGTAGCTAATTAATCTTGATTTACTTGGTTTTAAGAGGGTTTTTTTTTCCCGCTTTTGGCACATATGTGCAACCTATTATATCATAAATCCCACACATTTCAGCAAATGTCATCCTGATTGTTCCCTACAGCACAGCATACTACTAGTAAAACATTCAAGGTCAGGAACTTGGATTCTTTAACCACTGTATTTGAGGAAGCCAATTTATTGTTCTGTCGCAGCAGAAAAGGGTAATTTCTTTTTGGACCTATATCATATTGGCAGCCAATCTAGAGAGGTCAAAATTGCCTTTTAATGCTGTAGGTTTTGCGGTTGCATTAATCTGTCTTAATAAATTAACTGTTGCACCCCACTGATGCCAGCACAGAGCATTTCTGAGTATTTAATGTTTTTATGTTCCTGGAGAAGTGTGAATTATTTTTGTGCACTCAGTGTTTGACCTGTGTCTTGTATCGTAAAATCAATACAAGTATTCCTTGTACGTACTTTTTACTTTTGTCTGTTAAAGGGTTTAAAGCAGTTTTCCTGGGGCTGGAGGAAGTGACCTTCATATCAAATACTCCTGACTTGGCAAACTGGGGTTTGGGGTAGCTTTCTTGTGGCTATTTGTGCTGTGAAAGCTGAATAAAAATTTGCAACTTAAAGTCTTAAAAAGTGAATTAGGTATGTGTTGACTCAAAAGAGCCATTACCGTGTCCTCAGTGTGGGATGCGTCTTGTTTTTCATTGCTGCTTAATGTATAGCCATTACACAGCGTCTGACCTTTTCCCTGGGTTGTTGGGCCTGTGAATGAGATGTCAGAATGATAATGTGAATGAAACATCTTGCATAAGAGAGTAACTTTCCTGCTCTTTTTCCAAAGGGGAAAAAAATTAAAAACCAAAACCAAACAAGGAGGGAAACTCCTTTCTTAATTTGCCATCTCTCTAATGCTTTTATTACCTGTTTCCTCTTGCTTTATTCTTAATATTTTGATTTTTTTCTAGTGGGCTTGTGTTGTGCCTGGGCAGAGTGCCTGCATGGTCCTTCTCTGTGCCGCTGCCTGTCCCTTGGCAGGGAGATGCTGTCACCTCCGGCAGCTTCTGAGCAGCATCATGGAAGAGTTGGCTGGTTTCGTAAGATGCCTTTAGCCCTCAATAGCTAAATGTTCCCTATAGTGGTTGTACCCTTGCTAGGTAAAACAGAACTTTAAATAACGTTTTGTTAAGATTATTAAGTGGCTAAACTGTTGTAGATATTCCAGTTCTCAAATCTCTCCTAAATTATGAGCCTGGAAGCTTTTTGTTTCCTTTTTCAGAAAACTTGGGAGTGTTTTTTTTTTTCCTCGTAGTCTGGATCAGGTTTTCTGAGTACTTACTGCTGATAGATGGGCTTAGCTTTATAATCAAGCATTGCTATTTTCAGCCCTCCTGAGAAGCGCTGCGTCCTGGGCTGTACGGAGGGCTGGGCTCTGCAATCTAATGCCTTGTTGCAGAGGCTGTTCTACAGCGTATCCCTTTCATAAACAGAGTAGGCTTGTGGTTATGTTGACAGCTTGACGCTGCCATGGCAGTGATTTGTTAAAACTTCCTAAAACACTCCTGTGAGCAGAGCAGACAAAAGGGAGGCATGGGCAGGACCTCCCGTAACTAATTGGGGATTTGAGAGGAGGCTCAGTTGATAGAGGGGCCAAACTTGGTAATTGCAGATGCTAGGATTGGCATTGAGATCACAGTGCTTGCATAATAGAGATGCCTGTGTAATGTAAATCTTCTGTTGCAAAATACTTGATTGAGTACTTGATATACTTTTTTTATTATGGCAAACTATAGTGCAAGACAGAGGAATCTTAACAGAAGGAGGTGAGGATACTGGGATTCTATGGTATGATGGGAGGAGCCTTAAAAAATACGGGAGCTTTAGCAGTAGATCCTAAAGAAAAAAGAAACCTCTGAAGCACTTGAACGTAGAGCAATATTTGGTGCTGGTGCTGTGCAAGAGGGTTCAAGGGATGGCTCTGCCCAGCCTGGGGAGCTGCAGGGCTCCATGCAAGACCCACGGAGCACCTCTGGCACACCGCCCTGTTTTGCAGAGATGGACTTCTCTTTGTGCAGTTTCAAGGACTCCGGTGATAACCGTAGCTGGGGAAGAGCCCAATGATATGATCCCTTGTGAAGTTAGTATTGCTGCAAATACAAGATTAATGGAACTTAAATGGTACAAGCAAGCATAGACAGAGCATTGGCTCTCTGTGGGGTGCTGGCAGGTGGTCTGCAACCGCTCTGGGAAACATATTACATCATAGTTTTTATTAAAAGTGTGATAAGCATGCACAGTGTTCTGCAGGAATTTTGAAAGCTGACACAGATGGATCAGTCCTTTTGTACGTGACGCGGTATTACAGACCAGCATCAATGTCCTTGGCCTCAGTGAGACTAGGAGTCAGAAGGTAATCAAGGCAACAAAACCTATTTCATCTGGACTGGATCTATGCTGGGGTCAGAGGATAAAGTGCCATCAACTCCTTTCCTGGTCTGGACAAGTGCTAGGTTTGATTAGTGTCCTAAATTCATGGGGCCTGACTCCCACTAGGGATGGGAGATCTGAGCCAAAGTGATACATAGAAGGTAGAGATGAATTGAAGGAGAAAGCGTACCAAGTATACCAAAATACTAAATTTTTCAAAAATAAAAAAAAAAGCTTGTGAAGAGAGGAAAACTGATTTATCAGATTGGAGTGATGGGCTTAGTTTCACTCAGATGGACCCCGGAGTTTTGGCTCTGAAACTGGCTGGGGCTGTGTCCTTGCAGGGCTGAGTTGAGTTTTGGTGCATCTGGAGGCAGCAGGAGAGGAACTGACATGGGGGCAAAGCTGCAGCTGGTGGGAGAGCGCAGTGCGGCCAAAGCACAGCGTGCTCTGCTTGTGCTCTCTTGAGTTTCTTGTGCTCTCGAGGTCTTTTAAACCGTTCTCCTATTTTTTTTTAGCATTCTCTAGACACCAGCCTGGCAAAGCAAGGTGCCGTACAGATGCTTTTCAGAGCTCCCTCTTAGCTGTAACTCCCCTCTACCTTCTCTCGCATACCTGGTTGCTAGCCCTTTACGTTAGAAAACTGACAACTTTGAAAACTCCTGCTTGTTTTGCCTTGCGGACAGGCACCAGGGATGAGTCTTTGGAGGCAGGAGTCCTCATTGCCCCAGAGGCAGCTCTGCAGGGCTTGGTAGGGTGGCACAGACTGACTGCGCTGGCAGGCAATGTGGCTGTTTCCTGAACCAGCTGCAGCTCAGCACCTTGGTCTTCCTTGTCTGGGGGCCACTCAGTGGGTAACCACCCCCAATTGAAATCTGTTAATGCTGCTGTGACAGCCCAGGCCAGTCTCACAGTGAGGAGCTCTTGAGAAACTATATATCATTCTGCGGTTGGGGGTCTGGTCCCTGTGCTGTCCGAGCTGCGTGCTTTCCCTGGCATTCCTCTAACGCTGTGTGGGACACAGCGCTGAACCTCTTCAGTCAGCCCTGCAACTCTGAAGGAAAGCATCGCTTTGATTTAGCACTGTTAAGCTTGTGGGAGTCAGTGCTGTTGCCTGCTCCTCCCTAATTAGTTAATCGAAATAAGTCACTTCACCTGGCTGCTGCTTAGCCATGCTGTGCTGGTGGCAGAAGGGAGAGTGAGCTGGGATGCTGGAAATCAATGCTTCTGGTCACGTAAGTCAGTCTTTTGCACCACAGGCACATGCAGACCAGACATCTCAAGTGAATCACTCAGTGTTGCTGTGATGCTGTTTTAACACACTTTTTTTTTGTGCTTGAATGCATAAATGACAAAACGTACCAGGAAGAGAACCGTGCAGAACAAATCGCTGTGAATGCCAGCTCTTAAAAGTGGGGTGTTCCCCTGCCTTCCTTTTGTGTGCCCTGGTTTGGGTACATCCTGAGGGGACATTTCTTAAAGCTTCTGGTCACTCTTGTTAACTTGCCTAGAGCTATAACTTTCTTTAACAGTTTGCACATGACAAATACTAATTTACGGGAACAGTTACTCAACTGTCCTAAAACTAAGAATGTAACAATTGAATGTGAGGATCTTTCCTTAGCTTTTGATAAAGGTGCATCGTTAGTGGTCCCCAATTAATACTGTAGTCATACTGTAGCCAAGCCAATGCCATCCCTGCAGTACTCTTGCTAAAGCACCATGAGTGTAAATGAGAGATTTTGTGCTTATTTCTGTGTCTCAGTGGAGAAGAGTTGCTCAGAGACTAGAGGATTTGGGCTCAGGAATTGATCTATAAGGCGAGTTGCTGTAGGGGCAGCAATGCTGCCTGCCCTGCTGCTTTCTCTGGGCAATGCAAATTGTCCCAGAACTGGTGACCTGAAAATGAATTAGCTCCTGCTAGCATTATGCTGTGATTATTGCCAGGGCCTGGTGGTTTTTTTTTCTTCTGGATCAGTCCCGGTTTGGAGAAGCAGCAGTGGGCTTAGTGCTTCTTGTCATGTGTTCCACATGTCTTCCCTTGTTATCCCACCCCGGACTCCAGCCTGCCCTGTGTGTTCCTGGGATGCTCTGTCCCTTTGTGGACACAGCCAAAACAGAGACAGTGAGTGTGAAGGGCAGCTTTCCTTTGAAATGAAACACTGTCCACTGTGTGTTTTTTGCTGATGGCATCCAAAGTGAGAACATGAAAATCCCTCCTCTCCCAGTTTTCAATCAGGAAGTGAGGCAGAGACCAGCTAAGGAATAAATACTGCCTCAGATGAAACTTAATCTGTTTTTAAAGAACTCCCTGTCACTGAAAGTAGCTCTTTTTTTTTTTTTTTTTTTTTTTTAAACAGTCCTACCCTGAAAAGTTTCTCTTGGGGTATGTCTCGTCCTCACTTGAATATGTTGAGGGATTTTTTTATTTTGAGATTCTGGAAGCTCCATGGTTTTCCCTGTTACACATTTTCAATTCAAAATGCTGTAGTGAGCCTTTCCTTTTCTGAATCTCCAGAGTAGCCCATGGGGAAAAATTTAAAAAATAACATGTAAGCTTTAAATAATTTACTATGAGAGTAATTGGGTTTATACAGCAGTTCATAAACCTTTAGCTGGTAAAAATCAAAGTACCTTAATCTGAAAAGCAGATGGGGGGGTTGTCAGGGTGAAGGCTTATAGAGTTTTCAAAGACAAATTGTTTAATTCCATCACTGGCTAGGAAAACAAATAGTTCTGCTGTTCGATTGAAAACAGAAACATCTTAGAAATGAGACTTTCTTAGCTTTCAAGCATTGTTAGTTCTACAACAAAGAAATCAAAAGAAACTTGGTGGAAAGATGTGATGGAGTTCTAGTTTATGAGAAATGAAAGGCGAAAGCTTCTAAACCACGTTTTACTATTCTTACTGAATTTTCAAGTGCTTTTCCTCCCCTCCTTTCAGGGGCTGACACTCTGTACAAGGCATCTGTTTCGTGTGAATCAGCGATGCATATGATGTCTGTAGGTCATTTCCTTCTATCAAGAGAGGTGGCAAGACTAGCCATAGTCTCTGCCTAAATACTGGAGTGGTAAGTGTGAGACGCCGCTCTAAAATCCCACTTTTCAATACAGCGAAACTGTTTGCAGCAGATTGAAAGCTGGGAGCCATGCCTTGCCTGTGTAATGAAGGCTGCATTTGTACCCCCATATTAATGCTACTCACAGGCCAATCAGTAGTATCTAGCCAGCACATCCCCTTGCAAGTGATGGTCTTGCTTTAGTTGGGCTAATGGACTGATGAGATCACCTCTAATTTGTGTATCAAGCTGGTTTGTATCACATCGCTCAAAAAAAGAAGGGGGGGGAACCCCCCACACAAAACAACAAAACCCTCTTTATTTTTTTTTTTTCTTGCTGGACTTCAAAAGCTTGCATTATGAGCAGTGTGCTCTGCCCTGTGAAAGCGACGTTTTTTGCTTGGAGCCATTACCTCAGCCAATAAACATCAGAAAATGAGCGCTCCTTTGGTGTTTGGTTTTCATTTACTCCAGAATTATGACAGGCCGGTACGAGGAGCAGTATCAGCCTGTAGAGGAGGAGATGCCTGGGAGAGGTTTGTGTGCTGAGCCACCGTGGTCGCCAATTCGGGGCTTTCATCTGCTCTTGGCATCCACAGGTGCACGCATCATTCTCCTTTGGCCAAGAGAACGAAGAAAACTTGAAGCAAGGAGGATGCTTAAGGCATATGTGATATTTTGCTAACTGTTTAAACACCTGCAGCCCTAAACCTTTAAGAATTAAGTTTCAAAGACCTCCAAGGGCATATATCTGGTTATTGGGGGCTGGATGGAGTGAAAGTGCCCAAGCCTGTGTTAATGAGCTTGACACAGGGAGAAACTTGGTGCATCCAGTTTCGTCAGCAGGGCTTGGGGTGGATGCAGCTCCATGTGGGGGTGATGCTGGGGGGGGGTGGGGGTGCTCAGCGTATCAGTGACAGTGACCCTTTGGATATGATGCTGACGGTGATTTGAGCTGGTACTGTGAATTGCATCTTGCCGTAGCGCTCTCCTGGGACCAGATGGGTTTGGTTTGGCTGTAGGAGCTTCTGTGGGATGAGTTTTAGGATTTTATGTGGCCTTGCGTTGTCTTCCTCTTCTGCAAGGATGTTAAGCACTGAGGTTATATGTATTGTTCCTCCCAGCATCTTAAAACTTTCAGGTGCAGTAGAAGGTGAGGAACTTGCTGGAAGTGAGAACAACCAACTTTAAAAGGCATTTAAAGTATCTGAACCCCACATGACAGTGGCAATAGCATCTAAGAAGCCAGATTAGACTCTCAGTAAGCATGCTGAGGACAAGAAAAGAAATTGGAGAAATTCCTGTGCTTCTGTGGTGTTATTCTCAAAGAAGACTTCTCTTGGAGGCTGTTGAAGTGCCCTGAGAAACGCAGCATCTTCTGTCTGGCCTGGTCTGTGCTCTTTTAGGTTTTCATGTTGCACGTTATAACTGCCAGCAAAGCATCTCAGCAAACAGTGTGTTTTCTGTCTGACTTCTCTTGTAAGTAGCATCTCCAGGGCATTCAGAGTTTGGAAAATAGGTGATAGTAGGAGAGGAAAGGGAGCTGGTGAGCCGAAATCTTGTTCAGCTGAGATCTCAAAATATGTTGTGTATTACCTAGGAGGAATGTGTTTCAGGCTGGCCGCATGTTCAGCTGCTGGTAGGAGAAGGATGTCAGGCTTTGACAGGTGGGTTTTCAGTGCTCTGTTTAAGCCTCCTTGAGAAGGAACTGATGCCTGGTGATCACAGCTTGAGGTAGAAAATCAAAATGTCTGAACCAATCTGGGCAGTCGAGTTTAAGGTCAGGGGATATGCAGCTTGCTAGGCCATCCCGTTTCTCTCTGCTGGCGTACTTGTTCTCCTCTCCTTCCTCTGCTCTGTTTTGCTCCATGTTTCTATTGCTGGTTCCTATCCGTGTGCCATGGTAGGTGGTACCTGGTGGCTCACCTGTATAGCACAGTAAGTGTTAATCCTTGGCAATGACGGGTTTTTAAGCTGGGCACTGAATACCAGCACAGAGGTGGTGGTTACTGGTGTCAGTGTCCCAGCCTGCCTGCAGCTCACTCACCTGACCTGGGGGGCTTCCCTGAAGCTGCTCTGACTGCTGCAGTCATGCAGCGCTCTACAGCGGGTATAGGAACATAACCCCTGATGACGTTGGCACTCTTGTCAAATTCTTGTCTGTTATTTATTGTCCTTTGCCTGTTGTAACACTTTTTGCCCCATTTCATGCATTTACTTGAACTTTTGGATAGCTGCTTCTGGACTGTAGACTGGAATGGACACTCTTCTAGTGCCTCAAACAGCTTTTTTTCCATTTTTGAGACCCATGCCAGGAGTAAGCCTCAGCTGTCCGGTGCCATGAGTAGTGAATGGGGTATCGGTGCATGCTGGATGGCAGAGACATTGTGTTAACCAGTTTAATTATGCTGAGCACTTGATATTAAGTGATGAAGGAGAAATGTGTTACTCTAATGAAAATATCTGTTACAGAACATGGTGGTGTGTCTTATTTTCAGGGTGACAAAAAAACAGGTGAGCTGAAATAGTTGGCTGCAGCTGGAATAGCTATTAACAAACATGCCTGGCTGCCAGAGTCTGCTCTCTGAGCCGTGAAACCTGATAAGGCTTGATCCACAGCCCTAATAAAAGGAATTTCCATACACAATTACTTCAGCTAGGTTTTAATCTTATAATAGTGTCTTTTGTTGAAAGGTCTGCAGATAGAAGACACCGGGTAATCCTCCAGCACCTCCTGGAGAAGGGATGCACACAGCGTTGTTGTGGCAGGATCACCTCGGGGAAGGCAGGAGTCAGGTGCAGCATGTCTTGTCTCTTCCCCCTGACCTCTTGCTTCTGATGCCCTCGGGAGCAATTGGACATGGATACGTGCGTAGGTTTAGCCTGGAGCTTACTGAGTCAGTGCACAGGAGGTGGAGAGTATGAGATGGTAAACAGAGTGGGAAAAGTTGGCAGGTTACATCCCAAAATACATCCCAAAAATAGTAGAGGAAGCCGTTCTGGTGTCCCAGGATGCTGGTAGCAGTAATGTGGGTAGATAACAATGTTTTTCCTTTGGCTATCAAGCTACGGGTGTCTTAGTGCTTGTCTTGGTTGAGAGCAAAACTTCTGTGTGTTCTTGTTCGTTTAGGAACCAGAAAGGAAGGGCTCGATGTGGTTCTAGTAACTGTATCTGTTAGCAAGCTGGCTGCGGTATGGTTACAGTCGTTACAGGATAAGGGTATTTTTTGGCAGATTCCATGTGGCAGCAGAGTGTTGCCGTCACGCTGTTAATTCAGAACTAGTTTGGGCTGATCACGATGAGTGTTTGGCCAGGTTTTGGAAAAAGTCGGAGGACTTGGTTGTTCAGTAGCGGTGAAGGTGAAGATGAACTGGTACTCGGTGTGGCTTAGGTCAGCGGAGACGCAGTCGGGGAGTGAGGCTGAAAGAAGGAAATAATCTGAAGAGCCTGGCACACAAAGCTCTGCATTGTATGTTTGGTAGGAAGAGAGATTTAATAAAGTACTTTAGTATAAAGTATAAGAAGTAATTGAGTTAGACTGAAGAGTGTTTTGTGAAGTGAGTGCTGACAGAAGAGTTAACCAACCAGGCCGTTGTTGCTTAGATGTCTTCTGTGGATCAGCCAGTCCTTTCTTCCAGCCTACTCCAGAGCTGAGTTAAGCCTATAGTTGTTTTTTTTTCCAAAACTGCTTTCCATCTAAAAGGGGTGGGGGGGTGGAAATTAATAGCAAAAATGGAATTCTTTTTAGCAGCTAACTTACAAATCTAAAAATCTGAATAAATAAATGGTGCAATGATCAAAAAATGTTACATTAACACTTTTTTATTACATTAACTGAGACACTTCAGTAACATGCCATTATCCTGGGGCTCTGGGGAGATTATGATTTTTCTATTTTTATCAGTTTTACTGTCCTACACCCTTTTGCCTCTGGTTCAGTTTGCATCAGCATTGCTGACATTTGGCTTTCCATTGAAGTCTGGCTGGGAGAATTTAAATCTTTGGAGCTTATCCTCTTGCTTTCTATCTTGTTGCCTGTTTACAGATACGCGTAGCCAGGAGAGAGCCGTTAGAAGTGGCAGTCCAAGGGAGCAAGGAGCTTGGCTCTCTTAGAGTTCATAGGGACCGAGCATTCAGCTTTCAGAAGGCATATTAGAAAACTGCAGTCTTTGCATCAAATTGGGGTGCTAGTTATAGAAAACGATGCAAAATTCATCTGTGTAACTGGTGATTGCTCACAGAGGGCTCTTACGTGACTGTTTCAGATTAAAGCTAGGTACAGAGATGCTGCTGCAAGGCTGGGTAGGTTAGGTTAGGTTAGCCTGCTCTATCAGACAGCAGGATTCATTTTCAAAGTTGTCTTGGGGCTGCCTGCATTGTTTGGGCTTTTTATGTTGGCTTTCTTGCTGAACTGGGCTCATAGTTAATGCTGAGTTGCGATTTCCATGACAAGTCCTCTTCTTGGAGATTTACAGCTCAGCTGCTTTAATTTGCCAGGCTAATGCTTTGGAATGCAGGTTGACAGTCCAGATGTGAAACTTTTCTCCTCGGAAAGAAAACAAAGGATTAAATGTGTTTTAAGAGGGTTTGAAAAAATAATTTAAGATTGAGGCCCAGAACCTAACATCTGAAGTCTTGAAATACTGCTGTTAGCTGGTGATGTGAAACTTTAAAATCTAGAGACTTGAAAGTGTGTCATCTTTGGCCAGGCTGCAGGTACCGTTTGGCTTTCGGTGCACCTGTGACTGCCCATATCAAATGCTTCTTAAGATTTTACAAAATGTCAAATAATCACATTATGCATCTTCATGCAATTAGCGCGGGTTAAAGGGTGGTTGGGGTATTGCTTCTGCTAAAACGCGCGTAGCAATGGGGGGACAACTGTGGGTGCTCACTTGGAAATGGCAGTGTTTCCCAGATATTTATTGGTAAAGATAGTAGCTCATGCTTTCTGATTTGACAAACTGACCCCTGCAATTTCATGAGGGGGCCTATAAATAGGATTATCCTTGTTTTCTGGGTATGTGGAGGAAGGGCCAGGTGGTGCAGGTCTGCTGCAGCGGCTGTTCACCATTGTCACCATTGCAGGGTGAAGGGTCTGACCAGAGTGCAGGGATTCTCTAAAGCATGACTGAATTGGAAAAGGGTATAATAGTGGTGTTTAATGTCCAAAACATTTTTTTTTTAGAGAAACATAATGGCCTCAGCCAAGCCATTGAATCTGATCCTTTGTGCTCGGGAAGATTCATACAATGCATCTATCAATTAATATCCGTTTGGGTTTCAGAATTATTTGGGTTGGAAATGATGCAGCAAGAGTTCATTGTCCTTTCAAAGAAAAGATGAAAACATCTATAACTTTCTCCAAGCCCATATGGGAAGAGCAGACATTAGGAGCCTGTACTACCAGATGTCTTAAAATTGAACTCCTAGTCTCACAAGTTAAAAAGGGCAGATCTTACAGGGCAGGTCTTTCTCAAGTTGCCTTGAGAAATATAATGAAGTAAAGGTGGCAGAGCTTTACATTGTGATTTGTTAAAACTGAGGTTGTAAAGTGATAAAGCTTGTGGTTTTTTATTTAGGACTAATAATCCAATTGGTGTTCTGATCAGATTTAGGAAGCCTCAGTAGACCTGCAATTTTGCAAGCAGAAGAGGCATGTTTTGTATATTCAGTTGATGTTTGTTTTTGTCAGAAGGATCTCTGCCTCTTTACCGTGTTGTAGAGAAACAGATGAGTACAAGTGCGCTAAGAAAAGGGTTTAACATATGACAAAAAAGGCTTTCATTTTTCCTAGTTAAAAATCAGGAAAAAAATAAAAACCCTAGGCTAAAAATGCCTTATGTAGTATCAGTGTATTTTTATTTTTTTTTAAGGTGGGATGTTGTAAGTTGAGTAATTAAACATAATGACTTTGAGAACGCACACACAGAGCTGGGATTTTTTGGCCTGTATGTATTCACATTCTTTCCCTTCTTTTTTTGGTGGTGGTGGGGAGTTTTTTTGGAAACAGCAGTTTGGCTAGAGAAAATGTTGTTTGATGTATGAACTCTTGCTGCTGCCGCAGTAAGGTAGCGTGCTGACTTGTTCCCATACATTTGAGAGCAATCAAACAGCTTCTGCAAACAGTTGCAGGAGAAGCACAATAAGCACTAGTAATCTCTTCAGTTTGATAAACCATGTATTTGTGTAGCTTGATAAAGTGGAAGCTTAAGGTTTCCTTCCTGTGCTGGAGTTTGTCACACTGGAATTCAGAACTCGTGCATCAAGATCAAACCAGTATTTAGCCACGGTCTTCAGAAGTGTCTTGCAGACACATTGCTTAGTGGCACTAAACCCTCAGCTTTGTGCAGCTTTTGCCAATTAATCACTTTTGGTCCTATCAACAAATGAACTGTAGAAAGGAGAAAATCATAGAGGAGTGGAGCAGCTGTATAAGGGCTCCCTCTGTATAACAGCCTTTCCTTGCTCTGCAAAAATCCACGGGCACAGAGCCACGCTAAACAGTAAGTGTTCAGCCACATCTGCAGAAAATCCATGGGAGGGCATGTGGAAAGTTGGCACAACTTTTGGTGGAAGGAAGTGGGAAGAAAGAAAATCATTAGCTAAGGCTAACCAGGATTTGTAGACTTGAGGTCGTCTTATCTGTGGAAGTTCTTCTTCCACCCCTTCTGTTGTTTTTAACCACTTCTCTGAGTAATCGGAACTTTTTCCATGACTGCAGAGTCGAAATGGAATATTTTGAGCCATCAATTCAAGAGTTTTTCTGTGCTTTTAGGCTGTTTCAGACTTCTGGGCAGGTAGGACACAAATAATTCCGGCAGTATCAGAGGAGTGCCTTCACTGCAATGCATCTGCTTCCTTGTGTTTGCTCAGCTCTAAACATGTTGTTAGATGATGTATTCCTCTTGCTAATTTAGTCAATTTACCATTGATTCCTGTTAGAGCTTGATGAAGTATGTCAGCTGGAGATTAGTCCCAGATGCCTGGGTTGACCTTAGCTTTATCAGCTGCTTTCAATACTGTAACCATGAAGCACTTGTAAGTTTTCTGGTTCCTCCCATGATTGATAGACCAATTCTAAAGTGGCTTTCCTCCTTTTTTG
The DNA here is from genome assembly GCF_017639655.2 of Falco naumanni. Lineage (NCBI taxonomy): Eukaryota > Metazoa > Chordata > Aves > Falconiformes > Falconidae > Falco > Falco naumanni. The sequence continues at coordinate 116,418,929 of NC_054054.1, forward strand.
TGATCCAAGAGGATAATGCCATGCAGCTGTCCCCAGCATGATGCTCTTGTGGTGAATACTGTGATGCTCTGTTGGCTTATTACCAACCTGAACGTTTATTAAACTGGAAGTTGTGTTTTGCAGACTTGACATCTCACTAATACATGGTTCTGCATTTTCCTGTTCTCTACATATCTTGAGCAGAATTGATGCTCAGGTGAGACAGAGTTATTTTAGAAGTGGTTTAACTGTGGATGTATAAAGTGGAGAAGACTGGCAGTACCTGTTGGCTGGTAGAAATAAGCTTTTAGCATTTGGAAAAGGTGGTGGTTCGTGTTGAGTATGGTGTTGGTGAACTTGCCTGGAGTTCTTGTCAGCTCCTATGGGTATAAGGGACAGGCTGGTGAGGAAAATCTTTCCACCTGGCCTCATGGCCCCTTCTGGTGTGTTCCCAGCACGCTGTCACTGATCTTCATCACCTGGGTTTGGGTATGCTGGAGAGCATCTTCCCTAGGGCTGTACATGAAGATGGTTCAAAAGACTGTATGAAGGCCTAGCCCCCTCTGAGGCTAATGGAAGCCTTCCCATAGTTAGGAACAGTGGATTTTATTTTTTTTTAAACTAAATTTTGCATCTGCTGTTGCATGATGTTGGGGTTCTGCAGAGGTTCTTGATGAGGAGCTTGTGGTATTTGAGCTGCTCATTCCAGAGGCAGAGCATAGGGTTAAGTTGGTCTGCCCTGGGGAAAGGTGCTCATCACATTTCCAAAGTGCAATTTCATTTTTAAAAAAAGAAGAAACAAAACCCCCCCATCTTCCTTTGAAGGATGACGCTTAACGGTGAGGGATGAGCTCTACACTGTGTACCGCTCACCCTGAGAAACCCTCCGGAGCGTTGGCAGCTCACTGCTCCGTGTGCCTGTACCACCCGAGAGTGGCACTGCCCCTTCATCGAATGAACGGAACTGGAAGGAAAGAAATGCACCACTTAAGCTTGAATCGCTAAAGTCAGCATCACATCAGCACGTTGAGCTATAGTCCCTTTTTACCCCTCAAACTAGAGTCCCATCTAATATATTTTTGGTCTCCAGCTATGCAAGAACACTGCTGGTCATTTTTTCCAATTTTCCTTAATCTGCTTTGAAATAGAGAGCACTTAATCTCCAGTTGTTGAATAATTCTCAACTGTAGGGACCGTGGCAGCAATGAAGTGTTTCACTAACTTTTAAGCTTTTTAATGTGAAAAATGTGGGACATTCTCATGGATTGGAAATAGTGTTATAGTTAACACTTCAGGGATGGTTCGGTCCTGCTTTTTGGATTGAGTTTTCTTTAATTTGGGTAGGAATGAGTTTATACATCCTGCGCAGCCTGCTAGACATCTCAGGAATTTCAGTATTTCTTTCTTTGAAGGCATTCGCCATGGAGTGGGGCGATTCTGCTCAGCCTCGCTCCCAGCGAAGCCGAACAATTTGGTGATTTTTCTCCTGGGGACAAAATGACATTAGTCATTTATAATCATCGCTTTAAATCGCCTTAGAGCTGGGGCTGTCTCGTAGGCAGGTTTTGAGAAATGAGGGTTTTTTCTTTCGAAGGTGCTTGGGAAACTTCTGCCGGGACTCCCAAGTGACGGGGCCTTTGTCCGGGAGGAAGGAGCCGGCTCGGAGGGTTATCCATCAGCGTGCTGCGGCATCCTTCACAGCCCCAGTTCATCAAAGAGACGTTCACAGCCCCGTCTCGCTGGCTGGCCCGGGGTCGGGCGGTCGTGATGTATTGTTGGGCTGACGGATGGCATGCAAGCCGAGGGTGGATTTATGGAGAGCACCTCTTGTGAGTAAACCCTTAGTAGGCAATGCGCTGGCTTTTAGGAGAGTCCTCCCATAGATGCGTTAACTGTGGTTACTTTGAGTTGCAAAAATGGATGAGAATTGATTTTTATCTTGTGGCGGACAGGTGTATATCTGGGTCGAGATGGCTGTGACCCAAGTGGATGAGATGCTCTATTTTATTTTTTTTCTATGCAACTAAGGCCTCTTCTTTGGTACCCACACGGGTTACATTACGTTGCTGCGGTGGGTCCACTGTTCAAGTAGTGTAGAAGTGGTAATTGCCAAGTAGATCTTAAAGTGACAACAGCTGCATGGAGCATAACTTAGGTGGGTTTTTGTTTGTTTTTGGGGTTTTGTTTGGGTTTTTTTAATTATTATTTTTTAGAAATGGACTGGAAACCTCAACTTGCAGTGATTAGTAGCCAAATGATGTTTTATGGGGAATTCTTATACCTTCCCCTAGTGCAACTGATGTGTATTTGTAATTAAAGCTATTGATATCTATGGAAAAGTATTGCAATGCTGTACAGATTTTGGGGAAAAAGAGTTACCAAAAGAAAACGGGGGTGAGTATTGTGAAGAATACATGAAAGCAATATTTAAAAGTTCCTGCTTAGATTTTGGATAAAGGGAAAACAAGCAAATGTGGAGTCCAAAATAGCTTTTGTCTTTCCATTTTCTGGTATAAGTTTGCAGAAAGCAAACATATCGTAACAGGAAAAGTGTTTTGATTGGCAGGGTTTTGTTCTGTGAATGTAAGTAGGCTTCCAGTCTCTTAGTGCTCCAGGCTTTCCTAGAGATGCAGAATTTATGATTATTTTATCTATTAGCAGCATTTCCTTGCTTTCTCTCACACTGAAGTCTGTAGGAAAATAGTTTTGTGACATTGTCCCTGTGACTTGAAGATTTAGCTGGAAGTTTTGATAGACTGTCCTAAAAACCCCTGTTTGTGTTGCTAGAGTTGCTCAGATTTTGGATTTGAATAAAAATAAGTGGTGATTACCAGTACATGCTGTGGGCTTGGTGTGCCACTGTGAACAGGGTGCGCTGCATGGATAGCAACGTTGGCTTCAGTGAATGCTGTAAATTGGAGGCAACCCTCTAGAATTCTTACAAGAGGTATTTTTTTATATTAATGTCCATTTTATAACAGGTAACTGTGCTGGTCTGCTTGAAACATGGTAAATAAAAGGGAAGGTCATTTGTTGGGAGTAAAGGGGAGGAACAAATGACCTGGCTTTACACTGAAATGCTGCTAGTGGAGACTGTTATCTCCTTCCAGATAACTGGGAAAGGATACTCAAAATACTGTATCATGTGAATATAGTTATTGCCTGCCTTATATCACTGCGAGTTCTCAACACATCTGGACTGAGAATAGTTCCAGTAACATTAAAGCGTACTATTTTGGTTGGCACACTAATGCTGTGGTATATGCCAATTAGTAATGGCTCTTGGAAACAGGCTGCTTTAAAACTGTCCCTGAACTATTCCCCAGAGAAATTATTCAATTAAGTACAGCTAAAATTAATGTCCATGGGTTTTGTTCGAATAAAACAAAATAAGCAGCTGGAAAAGGGAAATACTCTTAGTGTGTGCTTTTAAAATAACAACTCTTAACTAATCACTGGGTTTGCTGGAATCGATACCGCTGTTTGTGTTCTCAGCGTTGCTCTTCAGGTGAGTGTTCGGATGAGGGCTGCCACAGCCCATGGCCTGGGACAGGTCTTTGTTACCACCACACGTTTTCAAGTCGCCATCTGCTGCCCCCGGACCTGCTTTCGAGAGGATGAAGTGTTCTGTGTTGCTCAGGGGTATCAAATTTGACCCAGGTATAATTTTAAATGTTCTGGGATGGATGAGTGAGGCTGCTTGGCTGCTGTGGCAGTGGTGGTCCTGGACATGTCCTCTTCGTCCTTGGAGCAGATGGCGAGGTTTTCTGTGCAGAACAAATTGCTGCCTCTTGTTTCAGCAAGTGTTAGCCTTAAGGATGCTGAAGGTTTGGTGAACCAGCGGGAAGGGGTTACACTGGAGGCATGGGCTGGTCCTTGGCTGCCTGAGCTGGGTGCTTGGGCTGCTCTTCACTTCCCGAAGGCCAGGCAGAGGTTGCAGGGCTCTGGAGCACCTTGTTCTTTGTGATCTGTGCATTTTTCACTGTTGGCAAGAACTTGTGGAACGAGGAGCGATCCTGGTCCTGAAGGAGTAGTTCCTGCGTGAGGATTGCTTGGGGTAGAGAGCTGGCATGGCCTGGAGCCCACAGGTTATGTTGGGAGAAGGAGGACCTGCTGCCACCATAGCTGATGCATCAGGTGGCCCAGGCTATTAACCCCAGCATGGAGGGTAGGCTGGAGCTGGTCACCGGCTGCGTGGGGGAGAAAAGCTGTCCTTCCCTGTCTGCTCTCCCGGACACAAAGCAAATCTGCCAGCTCCTGCCCTACTCTGCCTGGAGATCCTGCAGCCCAGCTGCTCTTCTCTTTGTCAGCAGAGCCATTGCCCAGCAAGGCAGAAATAGGGAAGGGTGAGCAACAGTGCTGTGCTGCCTGGACCCCAGCAGAGCTGCAGGGGAAGCAGCAGGACGCAAGGTCCCCTCTTGCCTGCCTGTAGCATTGGGACTGCTAGGTGCACATGGCACGTCACAGAACACGTTCCCAGCAGGAGGCCAGAAGAGGTCTTCTGAACCCAATTGTCTCCAAGGACCATTGAGCCTCCCATAAATTAGAAGAGCTGAGGAGTGAGAGACCTGAAACACAGAGGAATAAGTTGGTTTGCTCCCTTGGAGTAGTGATTTTGGGAGGTTTTGAATACTTTGATGAAGTTATGCCAAAGGAAAGATTAAACATCATCAGTTAAATTTGGGATGGTGGACAGAGGAATTTTGATCTTTGCTTGAAATGCAAAACTCATCATAGCAGAAAGTGTTGGTATCCTGGTGTCCAGAGCAGCACAGAGCTCAGATCAGCATGAACACCAGTGGAATTTTGATTATTACCTTGGAGCTGAGCAGTGAGAAGAAGCCCATGACTGCACTAAGGCGTTGCCTGTGGCACGGAGAGCTGCGCGCCTCGGAGAGGCTGCAAGAACCCGGCACGGCTAGCAGCGATGGAGAGAAATTAAGATTCTTTGCCTTTTTTTTTTTACTGTGTTTCTTTTCACTCTGCCTTGACATAACAGCTGGCACGTCGTGCTAAGGTTCTTTAGGTTTCTGATGTACTTCCATTAGTTGCAATCTTCATTTCATACCACTGGCATTTTGAACAATGCTTGCTTTCTTATTAACATGTAATTATGGGGGTTTGGACATATAGAGGTTGGCATTCAATATATGATTCATTTCTTTGGTATCTAGCTCTTCTCCTGAGGCACCAGAGACCTGAAAGAGGGAGGGGAAGGCCTGCTTGGCTTCTCCACAAAATTCCAGCCTTATTGTAATTTTTTTGCATAGCAGAAAACGTTATGGATTTCAGTTCTCTATATGTTTTTCTGAAGGCTGACTGCAATTTTCTGTGGACTCACAGTAGGGTATACTGTGAAGATACATTACTCATTGATAAATAATATTGGGTGATCTGTAAATCTAAATCCATGGAAAATCCAAACAATTCCAAGGAAATGTTTGGTCATCAATGCCGTTCTGCTAAACTGTGATCAAACCCCAGATTTGTTTCTCTCTGCTTGTGCTGTATTTCACGGGGCTGCTTTCACTTGGCTTTTGAGTTTCTTACTCCATGGACAGAATGAGTGTGACTCAAAGATAGAGTTGCCAGAACCAAATGAGGCTTTTTGTGTGTTTTAAATAAAACAAAAAAATCAATTAGTTTGAAGTCATGGAAAATGGAACTCTGGCTGTGCAAGAGCCTGTTCTACTTCATGGGAAGAGATACTCATCCTTTCTAGGGATTCCATGAGTTAATGAGAATGATTTAAAAAACAACCAAAACCCCCAAAAACCCCCAAACCAAACAAAGTGTGCCTTCAGAAAGATGGTGCACCTGTGTGGGGTATGGGTGGAAATAGGGAGACATAGGATGGAGAGGCAAGCAGGTAATTTTCCTGCTTTTGAGTGGAGAAAGAGTAGGAAAAATCCCACATGGTTTCCTGCAAAATAAATCGGAGTGTTCCATGAAATGGACCAGCTCTCCAGCTCTGCCACTGCCTGCCTTTCAGTCCCTTAATGAACCCCTTTGGGTTTCTCCATAATGACTTGTCATTCTCTCTCGTGAGCCCCTTGGTGGGAGAAGCAGCGTGGGGGACTCTGGGTTCGGTACCTGGGTGCGTGGGGCCCTGGTGATGAGCGCAGCAGCATCCCTAGCAGTTGGATAGGATCGTCTCCTTGGTGTCAGCATGCTGCGCTTCATCTTGTGACTTGTCATCTCATGAGTTATGCCTTTTTCAATTAAAACATGCAGCGTTGATGCATGCGCCGTTAACTCTGGCGTAGCTCGCTGCTGTTTAGTCCCTGCAGAGAAAGATGCAATATTTATTTTTCAATATTATTTTTCTTTATTATCTCATGATGTGTTTAATCTTTCGTTATTATCTCATGATGTAGCAGTTGGCTTACTCCTGTCTTCAGCGTTGCTGGAGCAGAGTGGGGCTGGGTGGGCACTGGCAGGGTCTTGGGGTCAGAAATGGAGGAAAGTTGAAGTGGCTGAATGGTCTGGGAGAGGGGCTTTTGCTCTCTGAAAACTTTTGGCCTTTTCATTTTGTTGTCAAAACTGAGTATTTTGTTTGCAAGCCGAAAGCTGGTTATTCACTTCAACCTGATCGGGGATGCGTTTCAGCACAAAGGGCATCATCAGGAGGTAAAACACTGAAGGTCCAGGCGTGCAGAGCGCTCTGGGATGTACTGTTTTTATCATCTGTCAAACGGTTTTCCAGTGGAAACCGTTCCCTTGGAAAATTTCTGACCAGCTGTAGAAAGAGTTGATGGCTGAGTTGACACAGAAGATGGGGCTGCCAGAGAAGTCCGATTTCAAACCCATAGGAAGCGTTGTTAGAAATGTCAACAGAGAAGTTGGGAATATGGGAAAGGCAGATGGTGCTTGTGATGGAGGACCTGTGGTCTCGGTGTTGCGCTGCTTGACAGGCCTGCGGGCAAATCCTGTGCCTGAAGCTTGCAGCCTTTTTGAGGAGGAATAGAGGAGAAAAGCAAAAGGATCCGTTTGGACACAGCAGACTGCTCCAGCACTTGGCTTGGGTTCAGCTCAGGGTTTGCTTTCCCATCCTGCGCAAGCCCTTGACACAAGAGACCAGCTGTAGCATGATGTATGGACTTGATCTTCAAGGTCTTTTCCAACCTAAACGATTCTATGATTCTTTGAGAGATGACTTACAGCCCTAACGTGTGGGATTCCTGTCTCACGGGAGGCTGTGAAATTATCCATGCCATGGCTGGAGAGAAGCAGAACCAGCCTTTTACAGAAGGCGTTGGTGTTTTTTAGGAATCAGAACAAACCTTTCTGATTTTCATGGTAGTGGCAAAGTCTTCAAAGGAAGGATGTGAAGAATGAGGTTTTTTCCCCTGAGGAATTCCTAGCATTACATATAATTTCTTCTGCTCGGTTTATCGTCTGTGTTCTATTGGTGTCCTTTGCATAAGTATTTTTCTAGCTATTAGCAGATGCTATTTTATTGATGTATATAAATATACCCTTAGCGCTGCTACCAGGTTGTTGTCCCGCTGCCATTTCAGGGAAGGTTTTTATGTTGGGGTGGTCGCTTTGAGCACGGTCCTGAACGCACACACGTGCACGTGGAATGGGCCCCAGAAATCGGTAGCAGCACGATGTGATGCTAGAGTGACTTCTAATGAACCGCGTAATTCAGAGATATTATAAAGATCATCTTTCTCAACCTTTAATGTATTGTTTGAGATTGTGAAGCCGAGCATGATAGAGCAAAGTGGAACGTGCTTATGATCCAGGGTTCAGGTGCTTCACTGTTCATTTTTCCATTTCAATAAAACTTCGAAAAGGACTATAACACTTAGTGCTCACATCTCTGAGTAGCCTTCTGTTGATCTGGGTCAATCAATGGATTCTTGATTCTTTAAAGTTGGCTGTAGGCATTGGTAGTGCTGCAGCTTGCTCTGACCAGTGAAGCAATTCAATGAACAATTATTATTTTTTTTAAAATGCTTTATGTTTGGCTGCAGCTTTAGAAGCTTTAATTTTCTGGCTGTGATAGCTGATGCAGTGACAACTTCATGTCTGATAGGTGGTTTTTGTGTTTGTTTTCATGGGCAAAAATGTTTCAAGTTTAATGCAAAATATTTACAAAATGGAAGTGTTTTGGTTTTTTTAAAAAAATAAAGTAGCTTTTCCTTACTTTGCTTTTGCTTTCAGCAGTAAACACCCCTCTCCTCCCCAGGAGGTAGGATTAATGTTGGAACTGGAGAGGGCTGGCTGGCTGTAGGGCCGCTGTTCCCACTCTCCTGCCTCTTCCGCAAGGATGTTTCTTCAACCTCTTCTTGCTCTGCATTGCTCCAGAACGTGTTGCCTAAGATCAGAGACTGCTACTGTGGGTTTTTTAACAGAAAAAAGGTCAAATATTTCAGAATATATCAACCTGCGTTTTTCCCTGTCATCTGCTTGCTTCGCTGCTTCCTCATTGTGCATTTTCTTTGCTTGTAAATCCCGGTTCCCTGGAGGGCTGCCCGTGCCCTCTCCATCGCTGGTCCCGTAACCAGAGGAGCAAGGGCAGGGCTGCAGACAGGCTTGTGCCCACAAAATTAAGACCTTCCACCACTTTTGTCCTGGGTTAAGGTATGCATGTATTGATACCAAATCTGTAAAGCCCACCATGATTTTTGCTGTCTGATATATACGAGGCTTCTGCAGAAATCCTGCCTTTTTGAGGGCTCCAGCCCAAATTTTACAGCTTTGATCACCAGGAAACTTCCTCACTGACAGAGACAGGTTTGTGTTTCGCTGCTGCAGCCTTGCAGGAATGGGGTGAGGAGAACTAGTGATGCCCACGCACCTACCTCTGCCTTCTTTATAGAAACCTGCCACTTTTGTGCTTGGTCTAGTTGGCTGTCTTGTCTGCTGGTGAGTTCAAAGCCAATGTGCCTGCCTGGCTGGTGGCTGTGACCCTAGCAAAGGGACACACGTGCAGGGCTGCGACACTGGTTTTCAAGCAGAAGTCCCTGCTGATAGAGGAGATCTTGTCTGAGCTAGTCCCCAACAGATGAGCAACCTTCAAACCTCTCCCACTTCAGCTGGGCTTAAATTACTCAGATTTTAATACTAGGGTTTTGCAGTAGGTTTTATCTTCTGCTTCAAGATCCTGCTTCACTGAAAAAAGACCTTGGCTAAATTTGTGTTACCGGTTTAGATGCGGTTTGCAGTGCAGTGTTACAGAAATGTCCTCTGTAAGGTCACTGGCAGCCCTTCAGCAGTCTGCCTGCTTTTCCCGTCTGCTCCCTCACAACGGGAGAACCTCCCTCCTTCCTCTTTTTCAAGTTCCTATTATATTATTTTTTTTAACTTGCTCCTTGCATAGTCAGATAACTGGGAGGTGGTAGAAAATATTTTGCCCTGGATGTAGTTGCTGGCTTGAAGAGCAAAGAGGGTTGCAGGTGGGTCATGTGTCGGGAGAGGTGGTCCTCAGGACCCTACCGAGAGTTGTGGATGCTGTAAAGGCTTTCTTAGCTATTGAGTTCGTTTCCTCTGGCAGCAGCTCTGCCTGCCTTTAGCAATTCATTACTAGTTTTCAGCTCTGCCTGATACAGCTTGTATTTCTATGGTGTTTCCTTTGCTTTAGAGTGGGGAGAAATTCTTTGATTTACATGAAGGTCAAGAGCTGCTCTGAAACAGTGTCACTGCAACAGCGGGTGGGTGTTTCTCCGCAGGGTGATGGTGGTTGTAAGGGCACACTGGGCTTCTGCTTCAGCTGGTGATGGGGTAGGAACCTCCCTGTGCTTTCTCCCCATGCCAGCCCCAGCGCAGATGCAGAGAGAGACCGTGCTCAGACCTCCTGGTTGTGCCATGAGCACCCCAACGCTTCTCCTGGTCCTAACTGCACGTTACATCAAAGGACTGGCGGCTTGTTGAGCTTTGGGCTGTGTGCTCGGTGAAGCAGCCTGCTCCCCTGAAACCTGGCTGTATCAGGGGACATACAGATACGGAGAAATGCTGCTCCCAAGCTGCACAGTGCAGGTCTCTGGCTCAGAAATGGCTCTTGCTGGTTGGCCTGATGGGGAATGGCTTGTGCAGGGGATGGGAAAGGAGAGGCTCTAGACATAATCCTAATGGCAATGCCTTGGGCTTTGAAATCATGACAGAAAATTTTCCTGCTCATATTTGTTCTCACTTAGTTACAGCTTGTTCACCAGGATGTTTTTCAAGGAGGGTCTGGTCAGCGTTGGCAAAGGAAAGTCTCTTATTTCCCAAGCATGCTTATCACTTTGTCCTTGACAACAATGGGAACTTTCGGCACTTTTTTTTCCGTTTAAAGGCAAACATGAGAGAGCTTGCCTTTGCAGGCAGCATTGTGCTGGTTTTCCTGTGTGCTGAATCACGCAAGACAGATAAAGTTTCCCCAAAATGTTGTTGGCTTAGCAGATGTTAGACCTGGGAAAGTTGAGTGGGAGGGGGAGGAGAATGAATATCTGAACTACAAACTGAACAAATCTTGCAGTTCACATAAAATACCTGCCATCACTTGGGAAAATGTGTTGTGGTGTGGAATGAACAGTAAAATCTTGAGTATTATAAACAGCTTCACAAATACGGAGGGTTTGTCTGTGGAATAGAGCAGTGTTGGTGGGGCGATGCTGCTTAACCACAGGAGTGGCGAATGGTTTAGACCTATAGGATAAAACGGAGGCTGC